>NC_081558.1:27785057-27794145 GCF_022355385.1 Mustela nigripes
CTCAGCAGAACAGACTTTAAAAGTCCTGATTTTGTGCTCCGTTGCTCCACTGCTTCCCGGGAGCCAGCCCCTCCCCCCGGGGTCTATCTTCCCATCGCTTTGGATTCACGTCTCCGCCAGTCCTACCTTTCAGAAAGTGGTTGTTTTTCTGTTTCCAGAATTGCTGTTCTTCTTCTCTTTGATCTGCCAATGGATTTGTAGGTGTTTGCAATCTTTAGATAAGCTATCTAGCTGATCTCCTGCTAGCTGAAGTAGTCTCAGCCTGCTACTTCTCCGCCATCTTGACTCCTCCCCTTTTATCACATTTTTGACATACTAATTTATCATTGGATTGACATGTATTAAATATTAGAATGTAAACTTCTTTACCATGACATTGTTGGCATTTGTTGTACACATTGGGCATTGGATGAGTATATGAAGGGAGGAAAATGCACATTTCCCTTGGGCTGGCCTGCCACCTTCCTGTGTAACGACGAGAATTACATTATCATGGGACTAAGATAGCATCCACTGATTTTTGCAAAGAATAATATTAACAATGGTGTTGATTTAGCTTTAGGAAGCAGTCACTAGTGATACTCTGAGACACAGAATATACAGGTGTTTGTGAACCAGCAGGTGAGAAAAGATGGTCTGGGGTTTGAGGAGACAGTGGGGTGGAGTTGCTAAGACTTGGGCTCTTTGTTCAGACTGTCAGCATACCAGCTGTGTGATCTTGGGCAGAATCTGTGCCTTGACTCTATCCTCGCTGATAAAACACTTCCTGGGGTCACTATAAAGATAAAACAAGATCATGCATATGAATTGCCTGCCATATAGTAAGCCCTATGCTAGTAATTAAAAAAAAAAAATCAGATACTATTTTTCAGACACTATAACAAATCCTAGTGACAATTTTCCCCCCCTAAGTCCTTGTCTCCTTTAATGTGTCAGGTTTCTGACTACCTAAGTGGAAGTGTAATCAACACAACTATTTAAATTTATATGTGCTCAAGATATCTTGGCTGAGTTAATCCAAAAATTTATGATCCCTTAAGGTATATTTACATTAGCTAGTAAAATAAATGTAAAATGCACAGTGTACATTTAAAAGGCAGGCTTGGTATCTGTAGCCACATGTAATATTTAAATAAAAATAGCTAATCCAAGGTGCATGTGTGTTGTGCCTTGAGCACATCCTTGAATTGCATACATGTGTCTTCATATGGTACTTTTCCCTCTGGGGTTACACAACTAAGCCCATTGAAAATCATAATCTGCCTGAACATCTGGCTGAAGACTGGATAATTCAAACTCTGGACCACTATGAGAAAACACTGTTTTCTTTCTGCCAACATCAACAGTTTTTCAGCCTATTATCAGTGGAATCATTTACCATTGTTCCTTCACTGCCATCTCTGGATAAATTAGGCTGTTCTTTATAGAAAACAGTCACCTAATAATCTGTGTGCAGCCTAAAGGGGAAGGGCCCCTCTAGCTTCTGTCCTCCTGGAAACCCCACCAGTACTGTGCTTATTTGTGATTGGAGACCACAGGGTAAGCTGGTGGTATTTTCCCCACCTAATTTCACCTCAGGAACACATGAGCCAAAAAAGTGTCTGGATGTTGCTGAGGAAGACCAATGGTCATTAGTGTTGTGAGCTTTCCATATTGGCCTGCCATTGGTGGTGCTTGGTAGACAATTGATTAATTACTCGATAAACCACATTTATGTATGGATTAAATGCTGTGGCATGGGAAGGCATTTTGATGGAAAACTTACTCATCTTTTCCAAACTCAATTATTGCAAAAATAAGTACTGAGTTTCAACTATGTCCCAGAGATCATTCCAGGCTCTGACTATTCAGTGATGACCAAGATAAGCCATGTTTCTGCTTCCAAAGGGCTTATAATGTAAGATGGTATGGAATTCATATAATAAATTAACTGAAATAAGTAAGCTAAAAGATAATTTCAACTGTGGCACATGCCAAGCGTTTGAAGAAACTGGATGACACAAAGGGGAATCAGAGGCTAGGAGCAACTACAGTGGGGGATAAGACCTATTTCTGGAAGGAACCAGAAATAGGAGGATCCAGGGGAAAGTAGTTTTAAGCAGGAGAAAAGCAAATTCAGAGTATACGAAGACAAAAATGAACTTGATCCTGTGAGAAAGACCAGGAGACTACCATTGCAGCTGATGTCTAGTAAGAAGGAAGCAGGCAAGGACTAGATCTCACAGAGCCAAATAGGCCCTGCTTTGTAGGGTTTGAATAAGCACATGCTTGGCTTGGTCAAAATCTTTAACAGGCTACTCCGACTGCTGTAATATCCTGACAAAGGAGGCTCATACATATACCCAGAGCCATGTCTTCCACTGATCCTCATCTAAAGGTTGACATAAAAATGAACTAATTTTCCTTTTACTTTGAAATAATTATTCAGTGCCTCAATATGACCCATTCACTATAAAGACCATGTGCTAATTTTCCTTTTACTTTGAAATAATTATTCAGTACCTCAATATTACCCATTCACTATAAAGACCATGTGCTTATGCTGGGTTTTCCTGGCTTCCCTGGAACCCCATCCCCAGAGCTTGTACAAGCCCTTAAAGTCCATTGGGAATTTAGGGAGTTCTGTACAAAATATGAAGTGTAGAAAATTCATATAAACAAGCGAAGAGAAACCTGCCTAAATACCTAGATGGTGCTTGTAAATATATTTCTCAGGCAGTTCACCCCAGCAGTTTTTAATAGAGAGGAATCAAACAAATCAGAATCTTAATAAGACAAATCATGATCTTCCTCTTTCTGGATCCTGGAGAGAACTGAACAGAAAGCAAGTGTATTTAACTCCCAACAACAAGAATAATTTCTTATGAAAGAGTGTAGAGGTGACCTCTGGATAATGGATTCAGATGCTTGGTCACCCACAGGTTATAAGGTCTGAGCTCTATTGGTTCTGCCCATCTGATCTACCATTGTGTCTGGCACTTATATGCTCAATAAAGTTCTACTTAGAATGGATGGATGTCCACTACATATCCAGTGTACTAAGTACTCTGGCAGGGAATGGCAGCAAGGCCATTTATGCTAAAGTGGTTGGGAAGCCAAAATACCTACCCCTTCTGTTCACAGAGACAGAGATCCCTAGGAATAGTCAATATAGAGTCTTAGAATATACCAAAGAAAATATCAGGAAGGAGAGGTGTTTACAGTCAGACCAAAGGCTGGAATTAAGTTAATGGCCATGGAGATTTGAGTCATCACAGGATCTTGGCTATGCCCTGTGAGCAGGTATCAGGAGGAATGTGGAAGAGAGGGATGAGGATGTTAGAAACTGAGTGGTGGGTGCCTACATAAAAGGTAGAGGTTGGGATAAAGTGGAAGTCCATGAGTCAGAGATCCAAATCTCTGATGGATGGGAGGGAATGGCCAGTACAGGTATACGACAGTGATGTGTTGGGGCTGCAGTGTGAAGATGTTATAATTCAGTGGCCTAAGTCTCAAAGAATAAGAATTTTTTGCATCTCCTGTTGAGTTGAAGTATAGTAACTTGTTTGCTAAACTTTCTGTCCATTAGATTATAAGCTCCTCAAAGGCAGGAACACTTCTGCATCTGTTGTCACATTCTCTGTGCCCGGAATGTGATGGGCATTCAATATGTATTTGTCATGCTGAGAAATTATCCCTGGTATGCCCAGGTATGCCTACCTGGAAGACATCATGATTCACCACCTCCTAATCAACCCTAGCTAGCACTGGGTGTGCAAGTCCAGTACTTCCCTCATTTCAGTCAACTTGTAATTATTTATTATTATTATTTTTTACCTCCTATAAAGCAGCAGGCCCTGGGAGCAGGGATACTGTCTCAGTCATCTCCATAGTCCTGTGCTCAGCCCATTAACATGTATTCAGTAGATGCTAAGTGCCTTTTGTTAAAAAATAAAAGACTTTAGTGACATCCTGCACACTTCTTTTCTTCTAAATATGAGTGGTTTAAGTGGAGTTAATGGTTTTTCTCCAAGATAAAATAGAGTACACTATATAGGGAAAGTTTAATTAAACAAAAACATCATTTGATAAGTCACAAGACATATGCAGAGGCATGTTGTTGTTCCTTGTTGGAGTCATTCTTATTTGCAGTGCAACCTGATGAAGGCATGTACGTTTCTTGACTATTAAAAGATAGGGATATCTGAAGGAGCAGATAGGACCAAGAAATGCAATGAATAGATGGTGGTGGCTGTCTTGAGGTGGCATTCACAAGGACAAGCAGGAGTGTGAGTGGGACTGAGCTCTCCCCAGTGTTCATGGGGAGTGAATTGAGGGACGTGCTCCCATTGCTATTGAAAGCCAGGGTTCATCTTGAGTAAATAAGGCTTTTCAAAGTGCCACCAGGAGATGAAAGAGCCACTTAGATCAAATCTGACTTGTGTCAGTCTCAATAAGCTCACCTGTTTGCCACAGAAAGGGCACACTCACTCTTTGCTCTAGTCAACGCTGCTATGTAAACATCCAACTAAATATATCAGGCACCTGAAAGCATAGTAAAGAAATTGTAAAATGCCCAGGGCAAAGGGGCCTCTTGACCCTGGAGCCAGCCTGTCTGATTCCCACCATGTATCGAGATTGGCAGGTCCATTTAGTTCAGACCCCAACCTGGTTTCCACTGACCACCTCCAAAATTGCCCACAGAGGCCCAGCTGAGATCACCATGAGCCTGTTCTTACTCTAGGAAATATACCACCTTCTCTTACCCAGTTAATATACATGCCATATGCACTCAGTACTAGCCAAACTTTAGAACAATGGGGACACTTGCCTGCCCTCAAGATGGTAGTAGGAGAGATGGAAACACAATAAACACAATGAAGTCACAACAAATTCTAATAAAGTGTGATGTGGCAGCAAGAGTGGTAGTTTTGCATTTTAGTTCCACATTGAGTTAGGCCCAGGTTTCAAATTCTACCTTCTACAACTTACTGAGTAATTCTGGGTAATTTAAATATCCTCTTAAAGCCTCAGGATCATCATCTACAGAGCCATGATGATTAATTGTTATTGTAAGGGTTCGGTAAAATAATGAGTGTGAAAAGAATCAGCCCAGGGTCTTGTAATATTAAATGCTTGGTAAATCTATCTTCTCTTCCTCCCCCTTTATTACTCCTATTACTGCTCCCATCGCTGCATAGAGGGGGGATCCAAGGGGAGGAGAGAGTCTGGAGGATGGAACAGGATTTGCTTGAGGATAGGCAACTATTACTTTCAGGTCTCAGCGATGGACAGAGTTTCACTGGGAAGAAGAGAATATGGAGATCTCTATGGGCAGAATAATCAGCGGGAGCCACCCTCCTGTGCCTCCAGTCATCCACTTGTTTTTCCATTCACTTAACGTGTATTAACAAGTATCTACTGAGTGCACACTATAACCTCCTCCAGTTCCTGCCCTCACATACTCCAGACAGGCAAACTTTGTTAAAAAAAAAAAAATTGGGAGGCACAATTTCTAAGGGAAAAATCTTTATGCATTGAATACATTCTCAAAAAATAAACTGTCAATTGATTTTTCATAAGTTGGATCACATTTCATGCGGTCCTAGAAAGCTCACTACAGGAGTCTTATGACAAATCTGGTGAAGAAGAAATTCCGTACCTAATGTGAAACATCATTACTCTTACATCTATTGAATGATAAATCTAGATATTGGATCCACTTCTTATTTCTTTACCCTAGGTGTGCTGAGACACATGTTTAACCAGATGGTTGGCTATGCGATGTCAACCATCAGCATAGGAAGAGCATATTTCTACAAGGAAATCTTTATTTAGAATGAGGTTTTGATGTCATATGCTTTTAAATTGGTCGGCAACACTGGTATTGATGTTTTAGAGTAAGTCAGTGAAGGAAACCCAGAAGCCAAAGGCTAAGGAATGTGGCTTTGTCTTAGTGGTGCCACCAACAGCAAGAATACGATCTAGATCACAACTTCTGAATACCAGCAGCAGCCAGGACCATACGTGGGGCTGTTAAGACTAAGCATTTGGGTTTGTGGAAGTTAACTGCCTTTCCTCATAAGGAGAACAGTGTGTATGTGCTACTAATTATAACTCAGGTGTTGAAAGTTAATACTGAAAAAGATGACTAGCTGGGAAAAGGATCAATTAAAGAATTTTGAGACATCGAGGAGATTTCTAAAATATTTATTTTGGGCTCATATGTCAGACCGTCATATAAACAAAATGTAAATATAGTACAAAGATAAATGCTGTACTTTGCATATTTTAGGCTCATTATGGCTGATGTATAATGGGATGCAATCAGAATTTCCATACAGGAATATTTAGGGAAGTAACCCTTTTACTATGTTTTTACTCAGGCTAACATAAGATTTTTCTTTTCTTTAATAGTCATAAAAGAGTGTTATCACTTGAACAATATAAGCATATGCCATGTTTATTTCAAAATGCTACATTTATGCATCAAAATATTATATTACAGGTTTCCTGTTCAATGGGGATAGGGAGCAATCGAGTTTCTCAGTGGGGTATAATGTCTTCAATAATTCAGATACCTCACAATTACATGGTGCTTCACAGTTTATACAAGACTCAGAACCATATTATCTTATTTAGCCCTTTATTCAACCCTTGTGGCTGCTTAGTCATTACCATCATCATTTCATAAACAAATCTGTAGCTCACCGAGGTGAAATAACCCAAATAAGGTAACAAAATAATGAGTGAAGTGCCACCAGGTAAACTGTGTCCTCTTTCTCAATATCTAAATGAATAGCTCGTTCCCGAAAAGAAATCATGCTCTCTTTTAAAGCCACATTCACTAAAGTCTTCAAGCTCCAGTCTGACCTAGAATATCACTTCTTCTGGGTGCCACTTAGATCTGTTTGTGTCTCAGAAGGCAAACTCTGGTTCATTTAGACACAGAACTCTTCTGCCAAATTAAAAGTCAATTTGAAAGAGCAAAACCACAGAGCTGACAAAACTGAAAATCTGTTGTTACTATGTTCTTTCTCTCAGCATTGAACCTGGCAATGGAGGCCTGGCCTGCATCCCCTCTTGGCCATTAGCTCACTGTTAGTCGCTGTACTTCATTTGTGCTCATTTATTAGTGAAGATTGGAGTCAGCCGTGGATGTCTGTTTTAAATGAGAACAGAGTGAGGTTGGGGTTTCATTTTTATTCGAAGTCCAAGCCAAGTTTATTAAAGATAATTAGGCCTTTGGAATAGTGAAATTACAATCGACATGGGCCTCTTGCCAACTTAGGCAAACACATTTTCCAATCATAAAGAGGCACTAACTATCTAAAAGGAGCAAGATGTCTTCAGCCCCACAGGCTTCCTTCTGTTTCTTGGAGGCATGAAGTTCTTTCCCAATCAGAGCTATTGCACTAGCTTCTTCCCTCTGGCTGGGGCATCCCGCTTCTGGAAATTAAAACTGGCTTCATCATGTCAGCTAGATGCAAACTGAAATGTCATTTCAAAAGAGACCCTCACTGTCCAAGTAATCTAAAGCAGCCAGTCAGTCATTTTATAAATCTTTTTGTGATATAGTAGCATCTGTTGCTCATTTTCATTATTTATTCCTTTGCCCCTTGTCTCCTCTTCACTAGACAAAAGCCTGGAAAAGCAGGGCCCTGATCCCCTTATTCTTCTTTGTATTCTCAGAATTGAGGGCTGGACACACACCTGGTGTGTGGGTGCTTTATACATATTTGTTTAGTGAATAGAGCATCTTGAGGACTTAGGGCAAATCCATCCTCTTTGATGGCTGAATGTGTTCATAATTAAATTAATATTATGTAACAAGCTACCTGAAATTTTGATGGCTTACCGTAACAATCCTTTATCATTATTCATTCAGTCTGCTGGTTGTGGCAGATTTGACAGTCTAGGTTGGGCTTGGCTGGTACAGCTCTGCTGATCTTGGCTGGCTAGCTCCCATTCTTGCAGTCTGCTGGAGCTGGCTGGCATGGGTTGGGCTCCGCTTGACACTATAGGTCTGAGGGTTCAGGTATTCAACATAAGTCTCTCATCCTACTGGTCTTTATGCAGCCTCCCTGAAAGCAGCCTCCCCAACCCAGGACATGTTTTTCCTCAATGAAATGTCATAGCCACAAGGGAACAAGCAGAAGTATATAAGGCCTCTAAGAGCCTAGGCTCAGAACTATCCCACTGGCACTTGGGCATACAAGTCATTGGCTAAGTAAGACCTGTCCACCCAAGTCAAGGGATAGAAAAGTGTACTCTGCCCATGATGAGGCTATAACAAAGGTGTGGATGGAGGGAAGACTGAAGACTTAGGACAAACAATGCAACCATCACATCCATGAATACAGAGTAGGACACATATGTGATATATGCCACGTTCTCATCTGTCATGTGTCAATTGTTGCTTGCATAGTCAGAAAATTGTACAAGAGGGATGTACATTTGGTAGAAAAGATAATCTCCTTAATTTTCACTGGGTTTCTGGCATTCTCTTTTTCCTGTGCCAATCTCATTGTGTGACATCTTTCTGTGTGTCTATTTTTATCCCAACTTTTTTTCACTACATGTGACTTTTCTGAGTTTTGCATTTTCTTCTTTCTATCTTAACATATTTATATCTTCCTTTAAATAAAAAGGTATTTATTTTTAATGGTATTTATTGTATAGTTTTTTGTTTGATTTATTTTTAATTTATTATTATATATTTTTAATTAACATATAATGTATTATTTGTTTCAAGGGTACAGGTCTGTGAGTCATCAGTCTTACACAATTCACAGCACTCACCATAGCACATACCCTGCCCAGTGTCCATCCCCCAGCCACCCCATACCTCCTGCCCCTTCCACTCTAGCAACCCTCAGTTTGTTTCCTGAGATGAAGAGTCTGTTGTGGTTTGTCTTCCGCTCTGGTTTCATCTTGTTTCATTCTTCCCTCCCTTCCCCTATGATCCTCTGTCTTGCTTCTCAAATTCCTTTTATCAGTGAGATCATCTGATAATTGTCTTTCTCTGACTGACTTATTTCACTTAACATAATATCTTCTAGTTCCATCTACATCATTGCAAATGACAAGATTTCAATTTTTTTTTTTT
>NC_081558.1:27794245-27842574 GCF_022355385.1 Mustela nigripes
CGCTTTGGATTCACGTCTCCGCCAGTCCTACCTTTCAGAAAGTGGTTGTTTTTCTGTTTCCAGAATTGCTGTTCTTCTTCTCTTTGATCTGCCAATGGATTTTCAGGTGTTTGCGATCTTTAGATAAGCTATCTAGCTGATCTCCAACTAGCTGAAGTAGTCTCAGCCTGCTACTTCTCTGCCATCTTGACTCCTCCAAGATTTCAATTTTTGATGGCTCTGTAATATTCCATTGTGCGCATATATATATTGATTTATTTATTTCACATCTTCTTTACTCATTCTTCTGTTTGTGGACATAATATTCCATTGTGCATATATATATATATATATATATATATATATATATATATATTTCATATCTTCTTTACTCATTCATCTGTTTGTGGACATCTAGGCTCTTTCCATAGTTTGGCTATTGTGGACATTGCTGCTATAAACATTCGGGTCCTCATGTCCTTCAGATCACTACATTTATATCTTTAGGATAAATACCCAGTAGTGTGATTCCTGGGTCACAGGGTAGCTCTATTTTCAACTTTTTGAGGAACCTCCATACTGTTTTCCAGAGTGGCTGCACCAGCTTGCATTCTCACCAACAGTGTAGAAGGGGTCCCCTTTCTCTGCATCCTCACTGACACCTGTCATTTCCTGACTAGTTAATTTTAGCCATTCTGACTGGTTTGAGGTGGTATCTCATTGTGATTTTGATTTTGATTTCCCTGATGCTGAGTGATGTGGAGCACTTTTTCACGTGTCTGTTGGCCATTTGGATGTCTTCTTTGCAGAAATGTCTGTTCATGTCTTCTGCCCATTTCTTGGTTGTTTGTTCTTTGGATTTTAAGTTTGGTAAGTTCTTTATAGATTTTGGTTACTCACCATTTATCTGATATGTCATTTGCGAATATCTTTTCCCATTTTGTCTTTTGATTTTGTTGACTGTTTCTTTTGCTGTGCACAAGCTTTTTACCTTGATAAAGTCCTAATAGTTCTTCTTTGCACTTGCTTCCCTTGCCTTTGGCAATGTTTCTAGGAAGTATTTGCTGAGGCTGAGGTCAAAGAGTTTGCTGTCTGGGTTCTCCTCAAGGATTATTATGGATTTCTGTCTCACATTTAGGTCTTTCATCCATTTTGAGTCAATTTTTATGCGTGGTATAAGGAAATGGTCCAGTTTCATTCCTCTGCATGTTGCTAATTTTTCCAAGACCATTTGTTGAGGATATTGTCTTTTTTCCATTGGACATTGTTTCCTTTTGTGTCAAATATTAGTTGAACATAGAGTTGAGGGTCCATTTCTGGGCTCTGTTCTGCTCCATTGATCTATGTGTCTGTTTTTGTGCCAGTACCATACTGTCTTGATGATTACAGCTTTGGAATAGTGCTTGAAGTCCAGAATTGTGATGCCACCAGCTTTGGTTTTCTTTTTCAACATTTCTCTGACTATTCAGGGTCTTTTCTGGTTCCATACAAACTTGAAGATTATTTGTTCCATTTCCTTGAAAAAAGTTGATGGCATTTTGATAGGGATTGCTTTAAATGTGGAGATTAGACATTTTCACAATATCTGTTCTTCCAATCCATGAGCATGGGCATTTTTTCTATTTCTTTGTGTTTTCTTCAGTTTCTTTTATGAGTATTCTATAGTTCTCTGAGTAGAGATTCTTTGCCTCTTTGGTTAGATTTATTCCTAGATATCTTATGGTTTGGGGTGCAATTGTAAGTGTGATTGACTCCTTAATTTCTCTTTCTTCTGTCTTGTTATTGGTGTATAGTAATGCAACTTATTTCTGTGCATTGATTTTATATCCTGACACTTTACTGAATTCCTGTATGACTTCTAGCAGATTTGGATTGGAGTCTTTTGGGTTTTCCACAAAAAGTATCACATCATTTGCAAAGAGTGGGAGTTTGACTTCTTCTTTGCTGATTTGGATGCCTTTAATTTCTTTTTGTTGTCTGATTGCTGAGACTAGGACTTCAGGTACTATGATGAATAACAGTGGCATAGTGGACATCCCTGCCATGTTCCTGACCTTAGGGGAAAAGTTTTCAGTTTATCCCCATTGAGAGTGATACTTGCTATGGGTTTGTCATATATGGCTTTTTTGATATTGAGCTATGTACCTTCTATCCCTACACTGTGAAGCATTTTGACCAAGAAAGGATGCTGTATCTTGTCAAATGCTTTTTTCTGCATCTATTGAGAGTGTTATATGTTTCTTGTTCTTTCTGTTATTAATGTACTATATCACATTGATTGATCTGCAGATCTTGAACCAACCTTGCAAACCCTGGACTAAATCCCACTTGTTTGTGATGAATAATCCTTTTAATGTTCTGTTGGATCCTATTGGCTAGTATTTTGGTGAGAATTTTTGCGTTCGTGTTCATCAGGGATATTGGTCTATAATTCTCTTTTTTGATGGGGTCTTTATCTGGTTTTGGGATCAAGGTAATGCTGGCCTTATTGAACGAATTTGGACATTTTTCTTCCATTTCTAATTTTTGGAACAATTTCAGGAGAATGTGTATTAATTCTTATTTAATTGTTTGGTAGAATTCTCCTGGTAAGCATCTGATTAATGCCTTATTTATTTACTGGTTATGCATCTGTTCAGGTATTCTATTTCTTTTTGGTTCAGTTTTGATAGTTTATAGTCTCTAGGAATGCCTTTTTTCCCCAGATTGTCTAATTTATTGGCATATAGTTCATAATATGTTCTTATTATTGTTTGTATTTCTTTGGTGTTGGTTGTGATCACTCCTCTTTCATTTATGATTTTATTAATTTGGGTCCTTTCTCTTTTCTTTTTGATAAGTCTGGCCAGAGGTTTATCAATCTCATTAATTCTTTCAAAGAACCAGCTCCTAGTTTCATTGATATGTTCTACTGTTTTTTTTTGGGGGGGGGGGTTCTATTTCATTGATTTCTGCTCTGATTTTTATTATTTCTCTTCTCATCCTAGGTTTGGGCTTCCTTTGCTGTTCTTTCTCAAGCTCCTTTAGGTGTGGGGTTAGGTTGTGTATTTGAGACCTTTCTTGTTTCTTGAGAAAGGCTTGTATTGTTATTTACTTTCCTCTCAGGACTACCTTGCTACATCCCAAAGATTTTGAACAGTTATGTTTTCATTTTTACTTGTTTGCATGAATTTTTTAAATTCTTCTTTAATTTCCTGGTTGATCCATTTATTTTTTAGTAGGATGCCCTTTAGTCTCCATGTATTTTAGTTCCTTCCAACTTTCCTCTTGTGAATGTGTTCTAGTTTCAAGGCATTGGTGGTCTGAGAATATACAGGGAATCATCCCAGTCTTTGGTACCATTTGAGACCTGATTTGTGACCCTGTGTCACTGGATGTGATCTATTCTAGGGAATGTTTCATGGGCATTAGAAAAGAATGTGTATTCTGTTGCTTTGGGATGGAATGTTCTGAATATAACTGTGAAGTCCATCTGGCTTAGTGTGTCATTTAAAGCCTTTATTTCCTTGTTGGTCTTTTGTTTGGATGATCTATTTCAGTGAGAGGGATGTTAAAATCTCTTATTGTTATTATATTATTGTCAGTGTGTTTTTTGATTCTGTTATTGGCTGCTCCCATGCTAGGGGGATGGATATTTAAAATTGTTAGATCTTCTTGCTTGTTGGATAGACCCTTAAAGTGTAAAATACACTGTCCTTCCTCATATCTTATTATGGCCTTTGTTTTAAACTCTAATTTGTCTGATAAAAGGATTGCCACCCCAGCTTTCTTTTGATGTCCATTAGCAAGGTAAATGGTTTTCCACCCTGTCACTTTAAATTTGGAGGTGTCTTTGGGTCTAAAATGAGTCTCTTGCAGACAGCATATCGATGAGTTTTATTTTCTTACCCAATCTGTGTCTTTTGATTGGGGCATTTAGCCCGTTTACATTCAGGGTAACTATTGAAAGATATGAATTTAGTGCCATTGTATTGCCTGTACGGTGACTGTTACTTTATATTGTCTCTGTTCCTTTCTGGTCTATATTGGTTTTAGGCTCTCTTTTTGCTTAGTGCTCTGAATATATCATGCCAGTCCTTTCTGACCTGCCAGGTCTCTGTGGATAGGTCTGTTGCCAATCTAATGTTTCTACCATTGTAGGTTACAGACCTCTTGTCCAAGCTGCTTTCAGGATTTTCTCTTTGTCTCAGACTCATACGTTTTTATCATTAGATTAAGGGTGTTGATGTATTTTTATTGATTATGAGGGTGCTTCTTTATGCCTCCTAGATTTTGATGCCAAATTAAGGAAGTTCTCCACTATAATTTGCTCCAATATCTTTCTGCACCTCTCTGTCTTTCTTCTTCTTCTGGTATCCTGTTAATTTAATATTTCTTCTTATGGTTTCACTTGTCTCTTGAAATCTCCCCTCATGGTTCAGTGGTCATTTAACTCTCTTTTTCTCAGCTTCTTTATTCTCCATCATTTGGTCTTCTATACTACTAATCCTCTCCTGCCTCATTTATCCTAGCAGTTTAAGCCTCCATTTTTTATTGCACCTCATTAATAGTCTTTTTGATTTCACCTTGGTTAGATTTTAATTCTTTTATTTCTCCAGAAGAGGATTCTCTAGTATCTTCTATGCCCAGCTAGTATCTTTATAATCATCGTTCTGACCTCTAGTTCCAACATCTTACTAATGTCCAATTGATCAGGTCTCTAGCAGTTGGCACTGCCTCTTGTTCTTTTATTTTGAGGTGAGTTTTTTTGTTTTGTCATTTTGTCCAGAGAAGAATATATGAATGAGAGAATAAAATGCTAAAAAGGTAATAGTAACTCCAGAAAAATATACACTAAACAAATCAGAAGAGACTGAAAACCACAGGGAAAAAAAGAAAAAAAAAAAAGAATGTGAGTAGGCTGGTGAATAGAATAGAATCACACACTGGATTTTGGGTGTATTTTGGGCTGTTAGAAGAAACTACTTCCCAAATTTTAAACAAAGAAAAAAAATGTATGTGTATATATACAGACACATACAAAAAAATAAGGGAAAATACAATGAAGGGATAGAATAGGACTATAAAGATTAAAATTTTAAAAAGATTTTAAAAAAGGAATTGATGTGAAATTGGTTGAAAAAAGAAAGAAAGGAAATTTAAAACAGAGAGAGAAAGAGAGAATGTGATCAGGTGGGAGACTAGAACAAAGCCATAAACTAGATTTTAGGTATGTCTTGGTCTGTTAGAAGAAACTGCAATCAAAAATTTTAAAGAAAGAAAGATTATATATATATATATATATATATATATATATATGGTTAAATACAATGAAGAGATAGAATATGACTGTAGAAATGAAAATTTAAAAAGATTTTTAAAAAGAAATTGATAAGATATGGTTGAAAAATTTGTTCATATACTACATAAATCTTACCTTGGGGCCCATTTTGGCTGAACCTTCTCTTTTATCTCACCTTTTGTTCCTCTCTCTCTCTTTTTTTTTCTTTTCCTTTTCTTTTTCCTCTCATTTGGGTGGTGAACCCTGATTGCTCAGAAGCGTTCCAGGGTGCACCTTTACTGCACCATGGTTGATACATCCAGCTACACCCGTTTAGCCATCTCTCACCAAAGTGACTAGGAGGAGGAATGCCCAACAGAAGAAAAATACAGAGGATGGGCCTTCTGCAACAGAGCTAACGGCTATCAACATAGACAATATGTCGGAAAGAGAATTCAGGCTAACAATTATCCAAGCAATAGCTAGGTTGGAGAAAGCCATGGGTGACCAAATGGAATTGATTAGGGCCAAACTGAAATGACCAGAGTCAATGTTAGGGAAGAGATGAAAGCTACCAGGGATAGCTTCACAATGCTCTCAATGAGTTCCAATCTAATCTAAATTCTCTCAAAGCTAGAGTAACTGAGACAGAAGATAGAATTAGTGATCTGGAGGACAAACAGATAGAGAAAAAGGATCAGGAGGAATCCTGGAACAAACAGCTTAGAAGCCACGAAAACAGAATCAGGGAAATAAATGATCCATGAAATGTTCCAATGTCAGAATTATTAGAATCCCTGAAGGGGAGGAGAAAGAAAGAAGTCTAGAAGATATAGTGGAACAAGTTCTTCATGAAAATTTTCCGAATCTCGTGAATGGAACCAGCGTTCATATACTAGAGGCCGAATGGTTTCACCCTAAGATTACAGATTCTCGAAAGTCCTCGAGACACCTAATAGTAAGAATGAAGAATTATAATTGTAGGCAGAACCTCTTGAAAGCAGCTAGGACAAAGAAGATCCTTACATACAGAGGAAAACCCATCAGAATAACATCAGACCTGTTCACAGAGACCTACCTGGCAAGCCAGAAATGGCTGGCAAGATATATTCAGGGCACTGAGTGAGAAGAACATGCAGCCAAGAATACTTTATCCAGCAAGACTGACATTCAAAATGGATGGAGAGATAAAGAGTTCCTAAGACCGGCAAGGCTTAAAAGACTATGCAACCACCAAGCCGATACTGCAGGAAATATTAACGGGGATTCTATAAAAGAGGAAAAAGCCCAAGAATAGCACTGAACAGAAATATAGAGACAATCTACAGAAAGAAAGACTTCAAAGGTAACACGATGTCAATAAAAACGTATCTATCAATAATCACCCTCAATGTGAATGGCCTAAATGCACCCATAAAACGGCACAGGGTTGCAGACTGGATAAAATGACAGGACCCATCCATATATTGTCTACAAGAGACCCATTTTGAACCTAAAGATACACCCAGACTGAAAGTGAAGGGATGGAGAAGCATCCATCCCTTCCATCCATGCCAATGGGCCTCAAAAGAAGGCCAGGGTAGCGATTCTCATATCAGACAAATTAGATTTTAAACTAAAGACTGTAGTCAGAGATACAGAAGGACACTACATCATTCTTAAAGGGACTATACACCAAGATGATTTAACAATTGTAAATATCTATGCCCCCTAATATGGGAGCAGCCAATTACATAAAAAAACTGTTAATTGAGATAAAGAGTCATAGTGATATGAATACACTAATCGTTGGAGATCTTAACACGCCTCTTTCAGAAATAGACAGATCATGGAAGCAGAAAATCAATAAAGAAACAAGAGCATTGAATGACACATTGGACCAGATGGACCTCATAGATATATACAGAACATTCCACCTTAA
This sequence comes from Mustela nigripes, assembly GCF_022355385.1. Taxonomy (NCBI): domain Eukaryota; kingdom Metazoa; phylum Chordata; class Mammalia; order Carnivora; family Mustelidae; genus Mustela; species Mustela nigripes. The sequence continues at coordinate 27,801,406 of NC_081558.1, forward strand.
AACAACAGAATACTCATTCTTCTCAAGTGCACATGGAACCGTCTCCAGAATAGACCACATACTGGGTCACAAATCAGGACTTAACTGATACCAAAAGACTGAGATTATTCCCTGCACTTTCTCAGATCACAGTTCTTTGAAACTGGAGCTCAATCACAAGGAAAAGTTCAAAAGGAACTCAAACACCTGGAAGCTAAAGACCACCTTGCTTAAGAATGCTTGGATCAACCAGGAGATCAAAGAAGAACTGAAACAATTCATGGAAACCAATGAGAATGAAGACACTTCGGTCCAAAACCTATGGGATATAGCAAAGGCAGTCCTAATGGGGAAATATATAGCCATCCAAGCATCCCTCAAAAAAATTGAAAAATCCAGAACACAGCAGCTGTCTCTACACCTTAAAGAACTGGAGAATCAACAAAAATCAAACCAACTCCACGCATAAGTAGGGAAATAATCAAGATTAGAGCTGAGACCAATGAGGTAGAAACCAGAGATACAGTAGAATGTATCAATGAAACTAGTAGCTGGTTTTTTTGAAAGAATCAATGAGATCGATAAACCTTTGGCCACACTAATCCAAAAGAAAAGAGAGAAAGAAGAAAAATTTGTAAAAATAGGGAAAGTAAAAAATAAAGAAAATTTAAAAATTTAACTTTGAAAGACTAAGGAATCATAGGGGAAAAGCTGTGAATTCTATGTGCTATATTCCCCTAGCACTGGAGTTTTGCTGTTCTCATTTATTGGTAAACTTGGTCTTGGATGATGTTCTTGCTGATCTTCTGGGGGAGGGGCCTGTTGCAGTGATTCTCCAGTGTCTTTGCCTGAGGCAGAATTGTACCACCCTTGCCAGGGGCCAGGATAAGCAATCTGCTCAGTTTTGCTCTCAGTAGCTTTTGTTCCCTGAATGCTTTCCATGTAGCTTTCAAGGATGAGAATGAAGATGCTGACCTCCAAGTCTCTGGGACTAGAGAAATAAGAGCTCAGGGTGCCACTCCTCAGTATACCCTCAGAGAAAAGCAGTCAATCACTCCCGTCTCCCTGGTCTCCACCTACACTCTGTGCTCACCCAGCCTGTGACCAAGCATTTCTGTCTCTGGCAGACAGCCCCATTTGGAGTTTCCAAACCCAGCAGATTCCTGTGGCTCACTCCCATGCCACTCCTCCCTGGGAAGGAAGGGGAGTCTTCCCAGATCTGCCACTTGTGGGGTCACTGCTCAAAGAGTAGTTACCCAAATGTGCCTCAGATCACGGTTTATGGCAACCCCAAGCTGTGAGCCCATTTCTTGGCTGTCTTTATAGCCGGCTTCCCTGCTCTGATACCTAGGAGCTCTGCAACACTCAGGCAGTCCTGGTCTTTCTGTGACCCTGAGGGTCCTGAGACTACACTGTCCCAGTGAGAGTTCCACCCCCTGCTTAGCCACTGAAGCAACCTGCCTTAGTGGAGCAGACTTCTAAAAGTTCCAATTTTGTGATCCATCACTCGATTACTTGCTGGGAGCTGCCTAATGAAGGCCCTCCCCCTGCAGTCTATCTTCCCAAATATTGCCTGGGATTCACTTCTCTGCACATCTTACCTTCCAGAAAGTGGTCACTTTTCTGTTCATAGGATTGGTGCTATTCTTTTCTTTGATCTTCTGTTGAGTTTATAGGTGTTCAGAATGGTTTGATAACTATCTAGCTGAATTCCTGGGATTGGATGAAATTTAGGTCTCCTACTCCTCTGCCATCTAGCTTCTCTACAGTTTTAAGTTCCTTCTTACAAATTTTAAGAAATGAGTAAAACAGTTACACTGAATTCAGTTGATTTTTATGTAATGTGGCCTTGCATTGATTTTTCTAGACATTATTTATACTCTATATAAAACAATCTCTTTATCTGACACTGATAATGTACCTTAAGTAAAATGTTTTTTCTTCCCTACATTGTTGATGAGGATATAAATTATAAGCCCTTTCAAGTGCGTAAATTGGCAGAATATTTCAGAATTTAAAATACATGTATCATTGAACCCAAGAGTCCTCACTCCAGAAATTTATCCAACATGTGTATTTGTATATGTACTCAAGGGTGTTCCTTGCAGCAACACTTATATTGGGCAAAATCTATAAAGAATTTAAATATCCATGAATGGGGTGCTGATTACCTAAGTATGACATGTCTATACAGGGAGAAATCATGTAGTCATTTAAAAGAATGGTAGCTCTATATGATAATGTGAAAAGATATCTAAGGCCTATTATTAAGTGAATAATTACAAGGTATGGAATATTATATAGTGTGTGTCATGGTACTTAAAATAGACATGTGCATAAGTACTTAAACATATGTGTATATGTGGGTATATATATGCATTTCCATCTATAAATGCACATGGAAAATTTCTGGACAAAATATAGGAAACTTTTTGCAGTGGTTATCTTTACTGACTGCTCCTGGGGTGGAAGAAAGGCAAACGTTTTTCTTTGGGTACTTTTTTTTTTTTTTTTTTAACTTTAAGAATAGTTAATATACTATATTTTTTTCAGGTGTACAACACAGTGATTTGATATTTTCATACATTAAGAAATGGTCACCTCAATAAGTCTAGTTACCATATATCACTATATGAAGTTATAATAATGTTACTAACTTTATATATTATAACCTTGTGTCTTATCTGTTGTGTAGCTGGATGATTGGATTTATTAATCTTCCTTATCCATTTCATCCATCTCTTTAATCCCCTCCCTTTTGGCAATCATTGGTTTGTTCTTTGTATCTCTGAGTCTGTTTCTGTTTTGTTTTGTTTGCTTGTTATGTTTTTTAGGTAATATATGTAAGTGAGGTCTTACAGTATTTGTCTTTTTCCACCTGACTTACTTCTCTTAATATAATACTCTCTAGATCCATCCATGTTATAAATGACAAGCTTTCATCCTTATATTCTTATATGTGAATGATATTCCACTGTGTGTGTGTGTGTGTATGTATGTGTCTGTATATATATTTTTATTCATTCATTCATCTATCAATAGGACATTTAGGTTCCTTCCACATCTTGGCTATTATAAATAATGTTGTGATGAACATAGGGGATGCATAATCTCTTTCCAAAGTAGTATTTTCATTTTCTTCCAATAAAAACCTGTAAGTAGAATTGCAGGATCATAGGGTATTTCTAATTTTTTTAGAAGATTTTATTTATTTATTTGACAGACAGAGAACATGAGCAAGGGGAGGGGCAGAGGGAGAGAGAGAAACAAACTCCCTGCTGAGCAGGAATTTTGCCCCCCCTCATCAATGTAGGGCTTGACCCTGAGACCTTGGGACCGTGACCTGAGCTAAAGTCAAATGCTTAACCAACTGAGCCACCCATGCACCTCGAGGTTAATTTTTAACTTTTAATTAATTTTTGATGAGCCACCATGCTGTTTTCCATAGTGGCTACACCAGTTTGCATCCCCACCAACAGTGCATAAGGGTTCCCTTTTCTCCACATCCTCAATAACCAATAACATTGGTTATTGCTCATCTTTTTTATTCTAACCATTCTGACATGTGTGAGGTGATATCTCATAGTGGTTTTGATTTGGGTTTCTCTGATAGTTAGTAATGTTGGGGAGTTTTTCATGTGCCTGTTGGCCATCTGGATGTCTTCCTTGAAAAAATGTCCACTTGGGGCTTCCACACATCTTTTAACTGGACTTTTTTTTTTTATATTGGGTTTTAATATATTCTGTAGTTTAACCCTTTTTGGGTTATATTATTTGCAGATATCTTCTTCTGTTCATTAGGTTGTCTTTTTATTTTGTTGATAGTTTTCTACACCGTGGAAAAGCTTTTTAGTTTGATGTACTATTACTATTACTATTATTATTATTAATATATTTTTTGCTTTTGTTGTCCTTGCTTAAGGAGACAGATCCAAAAAATATCACCAAGACAAATGTCAAAGAGTTTACTGCCTGTTTTCTTCTAGTAGTCTTATGGTTTCAGATCTTATATTTAAGTCTTTAATGCCTTTTTTTTTTAAAGATTTTATTTATTTATTTGACAGAGATCACAAGTAGGCAGAGAGGCAGGCAGAGAGAGAGAGAGGAGGAAGCAGGCTCCCTGCAGAGCAGGGAGCCCGATGTGGGGCTCGATCCCAGGACCCTGGGATCATGACCTGAGCCGAAGGCAGAGGCTTTAACCCACTGAGCCACCCAGGTGCCACTTTAATGCCTTTTTGAGTTTATTTTTGTATATGGTAAAGAGTCTGTTTCATTCTTTGGCATAGTGTTGGTTTTCCCAACACTATTTATTGAACTGTCATTTCCGTAGCTCTTCATGAATGCACACTTGAATTCTATTTAATTACACTCTTTGGTGTGGACTTGGTACTGTGAGATGTTATTGAATCAACTCGTCCTTTACCACTATACAAGTCACATCATAATAAAAGAGAGACTTTGTCCTCTCTTAGAAAAAAGTCATGAAAATACAGTTTTGAAAGAATGTTTTATGACTTCATTATAGTTTTTGATTTGGGGGACTATAAATTCCACAGCAATCCTGGGCAACTTCTAGATTTCACAGAGACATGTGTGGTCTCAGCCTGAAGTTTTGCAATCTTTCTACCTAGACATTTCTACCTTGATATTTAGACATTTGAACTGTTGTAATTCTTTTAAGGTTTGGGGACAATAAAGAAAGCTGGCACTTTTAATTAATCGTATGCATGATGGCCTAATCCATTTTCTTAACTGTGAACTCCTTGGGGTCAAGAGTCAATCCATAGGACACTGCATCCTGAATATATTGTATACACACTCGATTGAAAATGGTCTCTTTAAATGCCCACTGTTACTCACCATTGGAAGTTATATGGTTTATATTCTGAGAAAAGATGGATTTTCCTGTTGGAGGCAGGCCCCCAGGGCGGCCTCCGCCATTAAAAGATGGCGCCTGGCTAGTTGCCAGGTTAGGATTGCCTCGTGAGACTAAGCAAACGCCCAAAGAGGAAGTAAACAGCATTGGTTGCTAGCGAAGTTGTTTGTTTAGGTGCACAGCCTGATTTGCTCCCTCCTGTACCCTGCTCACTGATTGGTCATGTAAGCGTATGTAAGTGTGTAGACTTGCGGAAATAAAGAGAGAGAAGATGCATCCGAACCAGGGTTCTTGTCGTCCTTGTGGGGCGAGGGCGGTATTTTCCCTTAAGAAAATTGGCTTGAAAAAAAAAAAAAATCCCGGGTCATAAACTAATTATTTAGACCAATACTATACAAGTATGATGAAAGCCATATGTCAAATTTTAAATATTCTCGTAGTCACACCAAAAAAAAAAAAAGGTAACAAGAAACAGGGAAAATTTATTTTAATAACATTGTATCTAAGTTGTATATCCCCAAATCAGTATATATAATCAATATTCAAATTGTTAATGAGATATTTTGTGTACTTTCTGGTATATATTTTAAGAATAAAAGATTAAAAAATAGCAGAATGTGTGTAAAATATCTCATTCATTTTTATTTTTAAAAGACCACTCAATCTAGAGAAGCTGTGTTTTAAGTGCTCAGTAGGCACATGTAGATGGTAGGTACCACAAAGGACAGTGTGGATTTAGTAGCTGATTGCATTAAAAAATGATCCATCAGAAGATCCTTCAAAGCAAAAGCTCCATTAGAGGATTTAAACCAAAATCCAAGTTATAAAGATGAGATTTACATTATGGCCTGTTAATAATGACTGTTTCATAGAGGGAGGTATGCCTAAGGTGGAATAATTATGCAATACAAGTAAAAGCTCACCTTCAGCATCAATTATTGCTAACCAAATCACCACTGAAGGTAAATTAAATCAAGTATTTTGACTAAGGCTCTGCAATTATAAACACATCCAGTAAACACCTTGCCGAGGGTGAAATAGCATTTTTAAGAACAAAGGCTGAGAAGTGTGGGGAGAGCTTGAAATATTTGCAGCACATATGTGTAAAAAGGGTCTGGATAGGTCTTCTCTGGTTCTGTAACGGGCAGGGCAGCCTCTCAGCTACACCTCGCCCACTTCAAGTCAGAAATGAGAAACTTCAAGTGCCGTTGAACACTTAGGGAATTTTTACTGTGGAGCAGCTCAGGGTTATTTAGTGCAGATGTTGTATAAATCCTGATGCATTTGAAAAGCCTCTGCACCGATGGCCTCAGACCCCACCTGCTCAGTAAGTGAGTAGCAGGCAATGTTCATGCAATGGTGAAATGCAGCTCTTGAGACCACTGGTGGCCTCCAGGCTTTCATTCTGCCTGGAGTATCATAGAAAGACCTTGGACTTTGAGCCCAAAGAGCTAGGACCAAATTCTTGCCCTGCCATTCTTTTACTGTGAGACCATAAACAAGCCATTTGGTGTTCCTCCACTTTAGGTGCCGTATTAGGATTCTCCGGAGAAATAGAACCAATCAGAGGCAGACACACACACACACACACACACACACACTCAGATTTATTATAAGGTGTTGACTCATGTGATGAAACGAGGCTAAGTCCTGCAGACGTGGGTCCTGGAGACCCAGGAAAGGCAGTGCTGTAATTTGAAGGCCAGAGAGCCAAAGGTAAGCTTTCTAGTCTGAGTCTGAAGTCCTGAAAACCAGGAGCACCAGGGGCAGAAGACTGACATCTTTCTCAAGCAATCGGGCAGAGAGCAAACCCTCTTCACCTTTTTGTTCTATTCAGGCCCTCCATGGATTGGAGGATGCCCACTCACACTGGGGAGGCCCATCTGCATTACCAGCTCACCAATTCAAATGATGATATCTTCCAGAAAAACCCTCATAGGCATAGCCAAGGACAACATTAACCAAGTATCAGGGCATCCTGTAGCCTTCTCAACTGACACAAAAATTTAACCACTGCAGGTGTTTTCTAAAACAAAAGGATTGGATGAGATTACGTCTCTGGTCCCTGGAGTTTCTGACATTCTATGTGTCTTTGTCTCCAAGTGAATTATGTTAGTGGGTATGAGTGTTTGAATGTACGCATAACAAAATACGTGGAGTATTAACTCCTGATAGGAGTGAAAGAACAGTTAAACAGAAGGCAAAAAAAAAAAAAAAAAAAAATCTCTGATAGGGGACGATGTGGGTTCAGGAGTCCTCAGAGAAATCAAAACTTTGTGTGTGTGTGTCCTTTAAAGGAAAGACAAATATCGTTAGCAATATATGAATAATTCTGATTTCAGGAAGATATGAGCATATATAGCAAACTGTGAATGTCTTCCTTTAACTTTTTCTGCTTCCACTATACTTCTCAGAGCTAGCTACTCTCATTGGTATAGAGTATATTTTTTAGTACCTCTTCTATGCATTTGATCATATATTTAGACATTGTGTATATATTCTTATTTTTAATATAAATGGTATCATATATATTTTTCTGTAACTTTTTTTCACCAATAATATATCTTGGCAATTTTTTTTTTAGTGTACTTAGGTCTATTTCATACTTTTGAACAAATTCCACATATTCATGTGCCATAATTTATTTAGTCATTTTCTTAAGTGATGAGTATTTAGGTTGCTTCCAGTTTTTCATTGCTGTGAATACCTCTGAATTCACATTTTTATGCACATGTCTAAATATTTCAAGAGATAGAGTCCAAGAAATGGGATTGCTGAGCCGAAAGGTCTGTCTGCTTTTAATTTTGATGACTACTGCTAAATTACCTTCTATAAAAGCCCTCCCCAACAATAATATTAAAAGGCCTACTTCTTCACAGAAGAATCGACATACCATTATCAATGTGTATTTTTGAAAACTTCTGCTAATTTTATTGTTTTATTTTACCCTCCTCAATTTTGGAGATCTTTACAATCCTCAACGTTTGGGGAGCTGAGGTTCTCTTCGAATATTTATTGGACTTTTGTATTTTTTCTATGAAATGTCTATTCATATTCTCTTCACAGATTTCTAGAAGTTATTTGTCTATTCTTTATGGATTCACAGTAGCACAATTCATATTCTGGATATTAACGCTGTCGTTCATCTTACATAGGTACCTTGCATGAATTTTTCCGTCTCTTTATTTTTTTTAACTTTATGGTATATTTTGCCACAAGTCGATCTTTAATACTTTAATCTTTCAATTTATTTTTATATATTTTGTTTCTATTCTTGTTTAGAACAAGATTATTTTACAATGATTCTCCTGAACTTTTGATATTATAATTTTAGAAGGCAAATATATTTGTACTGATGTGTATTATACTGGTAATGAAAAGAGATTTCAAAGAGTCTTCAAAACGTGCATCATTACTGATGTTTCTGAAGATCTCCTATCAGTGAAAGTGTGCTATTCTTTCCATCCCTTTCTCCTCATTCCTTCTTGAGACACTCCTGATGCCTTCCTACTCTGGCACAGAACAAGCCCATACATAAGATGAAACAACCTGTCAAAGTGGTTAAAACTGGCTCTCCATTCCCCTCCCCAGCACCGATGGTGTCTGCATTCACTCCAGCTCCTGACCTCTGCACAGCAAGTCTGTTTCTCCTGATTTTCTGGTTTTCATACTCAGAATATGCTAACTTCTGTCTTCCCAAAGACTGTTTTTATTCCTTTCCTTTCTCCCCACATCTATTGCTTCTTCCTTTCTCTTTCTTTTTCTCCTTTCTCTCCCTCTTTCCCCTTGCTCCTAACCTCCTCCTCTGTCCTCTCTTCCTCTCTCTCTCTCTCACACACACACACACACACATTTAGTGAGCATACAGAGTGTGTTATGGGCTTTTCCACATGCTCTGGGGACAGTGATGAACAAAGAAGGCAAGTCCCTCCATCATGGAGCTTGTGTTCAGTGTTATTGATGCTGTTCTTTTTATCAGGCTTTGCAATCTGCAAAGCTCACACTTTTACGCACAACTGGGATGGTAAAGTGCAGGGGGTGTCTGGGAGACATGAGTTCAGATTCTGGCTTTGTCTCTTTTAATCTGTGTGACTTGGGTCAAGTTACTTCAGCTTTTCCTGAATCTCAGTTTGCCTTCCTGTAGAATAGGGAGATTAATAGCACCTATCACATAAGATTGCTGTAAGGATGGAATAAAGTGTGTGAAGAATGTAGCCCCATGCTAGAATCTAGTAAATATAATTAGTAAATGGCAGACAAAATTCTTATTATCTCACTTTATTCTTATGAACAATCTGTAGGCTGGTGACTGAGTAGAAATTATCAACCCTTGTTTCAGGGATAAGGAAACTAAGAGCTGGTGCAGGTGCAGTCACTGGGATGTCCTGGGTAGAGGGTGTGTGACTGCCTCCCAGAGCAACCTTAGGGTTTTGCTCTGTGTACCACCTATGTTTCCATTTCCCTAATATTGACTCCTCTTTAAACTTTAACTTGAATATTTACCTAGAATATCTGTGAAAAACGTGGGTTTGAAATGCTGGTTATGGCTTATTTCATATACATGGAAAGAAAAAGAAATACTTTGAGCATTCTAGAACCATCATCTGAATCCCAACCAGAATTGCCTCGGGTGATGCTGGTGGTATGCATCCCCTGCGATATACGATGATGTCCCAAGATTCATGCCTAAATCAAACTGGCAGGGATCAGAGTTCTCTCAGTCCATGAGGAAATGATGCTCTAGGTCCCAAAATACAGTGAAGTCACCCTGTCAACCATCCCAAGCCTGGTTTTGTGAAATGCCAGTGTAGCCCCATTTGTCAGTCGTCCTCAACGTCACCAAAGAAAATGAAGCTAATTCAATGTAATTTAAATGAGTACATTGTGAGGAGCACATGAATGTATCAACCACATGGGAGGGCATCTTGCATGGACTCCAAGAGTAGGGCTGGTGCTGGAAGTATGTGGGAGTGTTGGCTTCATTGGTCACAGCCAGCACATCTGCTGAACTCAGGGATGCTCAGCCACAGTGCAAATATTTTGTCATTTCTGGTCACACAGTTATAGATACACTGTTCTCACTGGGGGAGGAGGAGTATGATGGATATGAGTAAGGAAGTGGGGGGAAGAAAACAATATCCCATCAGGAATGACCTGAGAGGGTTGTTCTGGAAGACCAGGCCCACTGACTGGGGTTGCTCCAGACAGCCTGCATGGAACCTGATGCCTTAGAGATGGCTTCTCAGAAGTGGAGCGCTCTCCTCTGTATTCCCACCCTGGGATTCCATCTGTCCCTGCATTTGCCACACTCTGCTGTATCTTCCATGTTTGTTTATTCCCTTTTCATCAAATACTTATTGAGGACCTACTACTATACGCTATGCCTCATGTTGTGCTCTAGAAACACAAAGGTAAAAACACAATAGAGACGGACCTTAGAGAACTTATTATCTAGTAGGCATTATGTATATGCCCTATTCCTAGTTATAAAGGTCACTATCATTTGTGGCAGATAATGACACATGTTTAATATGTTATAAAGCCTATTTCAAGATTGTAAATTCTATTTGAATTCATAATAAGAAATAAGTACAGTACCCATTTTACAGATGTGGAAACTGAGGCTCAGAGACATTAGCCTCCTTACTCATGATCAGACAAGTGACAGAGGCAGGATTCAAATGTACTTCAGAAACAACTGTTGAATGAATGGGTTGTTGAAATTAAAACAGCCTGCTAAAGAAAACAGGTGTCTCCGCTGCATGGTGGTCTTGTCAGATTGCCAACCCTTTCTCCACCCCCAAGCAGAGGCTGGATGAAATGTTTCAAAGGTATATCATGAACCATGGGCTAGATGAACTCTAAGACCCTTTCATTTCCAAATCCCTGGAAATTAGAGTTAATCTGCTGAAGATGTTACCCTCTGTTCTTTCGGTGTTGCTGATACTGGAGGCCATCCCTCCACACCTGGATGGTATTTAGACCATCCCTAAGAAAGAAGCTTGCTTTCCTGGTTAAGGTACTGGCCTGGTTTTCTGAAGAGCATAAAAGCATCCCTAATAGGCATTCTTGCCAAACCTCTGATAGAAGGTAGAAACGCTGGAAGAAAGCAAAATGACACTTGAGCCCAAGAGAACTTGAAAGGCCTGGATAGACTTTTCAGTTATCACTTTCAGAGTCCTTTCTTGCTTCTACTCCAATGGGCTTTTCAGAGAAAGACATTCTTCTGTCTTTTCATGCCCAACTGGACTGATGGGAAAACTTTGAAACCTGGAATGCACTAGAGTCAGAAGAGAAATTCTTTAATTTCCCCTCTAACTCTCCCTTGGATAGGGACAGGCCCTGTAAGAATCCTTGCAAAGGTAATGACATGGAACATAATTAAAGAATAATTAAACACTGTGAATCATTTTTTTCACCTCTGTGTTAGTAATTTCCATAGGCAGAGTGGGGGTACCTGTCCTGCCTGGTGAGTGGGCAGCACTGCTGTGCAGTGCACAGTGGCCTGGGAGGTAGCCGGATCAGCTAGGTGGACAGAGCTTGTCTAGTCACATCTACAGCCTCCTTCGTGCAAGCCCCAGCTGGCCTGGATGGTGGCCTGGAGGGTGGCAGGTCTCAGCGAAGAATTGCATCTCCCACCAGAACAATCTCTTCAAATAAAGATTTGAATCTTTTACTGTTACTCAGATTAATTTATTTCATCATCTACTTATATAAAACACGGTTAGTGCACCAAGAACATGTATAAAGTAAGCCCATCAAACATTTGTTTAAAAACCAACAGTAAGGGGCACCTGGGTGGCTCAGTCAGTTAGTGTCTGCTTTCAGCTCAGGTTATGATTCCAGAGTCCTTGGCTTAGTGGGGACACTGCTTCTCCCTCTCCTCCCCATTCATGTTCTCTCTCTCCTTCTCTCTCACTTGCTCTCTATCTTAAATAAATGAATAACATCTTTTTAAAAATAAAAAATAAAAACCAACAGTAAGCACATTTCACATTTCTTTTGAAAACCTTCTAAAGCTTTGGAACTTGATCCTTGTCCCAAATCTGATGTCAGCCCTGCAGTTAATGCATTTCCTGTTTGTTTCTCCTGCTGTCACTTCTTTTTGCTGTTTTGGGGATTTCTTGCTCTTAATCAAGGAGGTATCTTCCAGAATATAACAAAAAAGCCCAGTGCATGAGCTGAAGGTATTGCTGTGTTTCTTTGTGCAAACTAGGAAAACGTGTCCCTGCCTCTAGATGCAGGAAGCCCCATGCCTTTTCATGTGCTCTGACCTCTACCTGGTACACACTTTCCCCAGAAATTCTCATGGCTCATTTCTTCACTTCATTGTGGGTTTTGCTCACATGTCCTTTTATCACAGAAAATTTTTTCCTGACACTTCTCTATAGGAACTAGTAGATCTCATCCTTTATTGTCCCCTAGTTCTGCTTTATCTTTTTGTTTGTTTGTTTTCAGATCATCCAGTTTCACCTGACATTATGTTCTATATCTATTTTTTATGCCTTCTCCTTCTCTTTCACTACAATGTATGCTACATGAGGACCAAGATCATTAACAAAACAGATACATCCCCAGTACCTAGAAGAAAGACTGCCTCATCGTGGATCTCCATAAATTATTTAATAAATGAATGAAGGATCAAATTCCTGTACACTGAAACTAATGAAGACCTGAGATGTCATACAGGAAAGACAGGAAGTATAAGAAGAAAGGAGACATGAGTTCCCATGTGTCACTGGGAGGCAAAGTGAGGTGATGGGTTAGAAAGTCTCTGGAAGCTGCAGGGGCTGTGGGAATCCTGAGCTTCTGGTTGAGGGAGGATGTGATTGCCCTTTATCCATGGCAAGGGTACAGGGTAGCCTGTGCCTACTTGGCATTCTTGGCACTTGTGACCTCTTGGCTTTGTTGCCATCCTACCTGTCACTGTGCATGAGGTGGCCTTACTTTACACCAGGGAACAGGGATCATATTCCCTTTCACCTTAGCCTAGAATACTGTCAATACTAATTTAATTAGCATTTGCATAATCACAATGTTATCATTTCCAAGTCTAATTTATTTTAATTTTATGTGTGTGATTTGATGATCAAAGGGTTTTTTTGAAGCTTTGTTTCCATTCAAAGTACAGCATATTTATCATTCACTTAAAACTATTATTCCCACCCCTCCCCCACAAGACCTCTTTGGGGCATAAAGCGACAGGGCAGATTGGGATGGTTCATCTCATTTAGAATTTCTCTGATAGATTTCTTTTTTCCTTTGTTTACCCTTCCTTTCTATGAGCAATCCAAGAAAATCCATTCCGCTTTAATGGACCACTAGTAAAAAATGCTATGTGTTTTTCTACCCCACTCAGTTTGGGGGGCATTTCAGAATGGATTCCAGATCATAAGACTTTAGTTTCCTAATGTGGTCAAGAGATCTAGAGAGAATAATGTCATAATTGAGATTACAGTTTTTGAGGTCAGGCAGACCCAAATTCGAATATTTGTTCCTTACTAGTGTGCCTTGGGCAGGTTGCATAATCTCTGTGAGCACCTATTTTTTTTATCTGTTGTATTCTCCAACATGTTACAGAGACAATAATGAGACCTACGGATTTGACATTTAATTATCTGTTTGTTGTATTCTGAATGCTCTGTGGAAATAAATGAAATAGAGGTAAATATTTGGTCAACATTCCCTCAATGTTCATTAATAGCTACCATTTCTCTGTTCAATTTCACATACCCTTACCTGCCATATCTGTGGCAGGCATGAAGCCAGGTGCAAGGGATACTAGAAATAAGCAGGGCACACATATTGCCCCCATCTTCAGTCCAGTGGGAGGTCCAATATGCACTCTTATGGAGGCAACACAGTGAGCTGAGCACAGTAATTGAGTTCAAGGTGTAGGTACTCTGTCCTAAAGGAGCTAAAGAAACTGTGGCATTGTAAGGTAGAGGCGGTTAAGGAAGGCTTCACAGAAGGGCCTAACATATATGAAGGAATTGGTGCAAGAGGGAGAGGAAGTTGCAAGAACACATCACGCTGAGGAGAAAACAAGTGCAGAAGCCAGCCCGGCACTAGTGTGAACCTCCAAAGGCAAGTTTTGAGAACACTGGGCTTACCAAGGGGCAACTGCCAGGGGCAGACTGTACCAAATCAGGCTATTGGACACACTGGTTGTTGATTGAGAGAGTTGGTTCAAGGTCCCCCATGACAACATATGTCACACTTAATTTCTTAAATCCTTGTCCATATTGATTTCCCATCCTTCCAGAAGGCAAGTATACTCACAGAGGTTTACAGTGACCAACAATGATAGCCTGGGGAAGTTTCGCACAGGAACGGGACCATTTCCAAATGGTTTCTTGTCTGTTCATGCACAAGAGACCATTTCTTTGAGACATCTTGGATTGGTCTGAAAGGGCTTAAGTATTAGAATTTGAGCATTTTGTATTAGATAAATCAAAACCTTTTGATCCTTTTAAGTGTTTTAACTATTTTCTTATTTGGTAATATGCATATATTGATTAGAAATTTCCATCACATTATAGAATTCCAGCATTGACTAGTGACACAGAGAAGTCCAAGTGGGCTCCTCCATTTTCTTCTATGTGCATCATTCTTCTTTCCTTCTTAGGGTCCTTCCCAACTCAACTTTTCTACTCTCCATGATATTCTTCCCAATCTGTGTGGTTGCCCCCTGATAATGCTCAAGGTCAAGAGGGTGCAGAAAAGATTCAAAAGGATGATAGCATCAAGTACTGCTAAGGATCTAGATGAACATGCTCCCAGGTAATGCCAATGGGAGTGAAATTGGTACATGTCTAGTGGGAATAATTTAGCCATATTCAAATGCCTTGATTTTGAATACCATTTGATGAGGTGATGCCACTTCTAGGAATGTCTCAAATAAATTTTTTTAAAGATTTTATTTATTTATTTGAGAGAGAGAGATCACAAGTAGACAGAGAGGTAGGCAGAGAGAGAGGGGGAAGCAGGCTCCCTACTGAACAGAGATCCCGATGCGGGGCTCAATCCGAGGATCCTGAGACCATGACCTGAGCCGAAGCAGAGGCTTAATCCACTGAGCCACCCAGGTGCCCCTCAAATAAATTTTTACCCTAAAGATTTAACCATAGATACACACTTGGCCCCATTATTTAAAAGGTACAAAAATGAAGGGGAAGTTTTAAGTATCTATTCATATGGATGTAATCATAAATTATGTCTTATCAGAAAGGAAAATGTTGGCTTATATTTACTACCATTGAAAAAAGCCCATGCTATAATGTTAGGTGACAAAGGCAGATTACAAAACACTATGCTGAATGTGAAACTATTCCAATTAAAAAATAGAACTCACTCTTACTATCCTTTAGCTATAGATTTAGAAATAGAGAAATACGAGTACCTTTCTTTTCTTCTCTATACTTTTTAAGTGTCTTTCTTTTAAATACTTATTACTTTTAAGATCCAAAGAAAAAAGACTGTTTTCACTTAAAAAAAAAAGGTGTATGCTCACCTTAGCCACATTTGGCATAAGTCTTCCTGAGCAGGTACTGAAGAAACCACCTTTATCATAAGTTCTTGTCAGCAGAGACTCTAGTGTCCATGCTTGTCTTAGAATTTCCTAAGTAATGGCCACCTTGAGGGAATGACCAGGTTTCTCTCCAGGAAATGTGGAATAAATCCCCTCTCTCTGCTCTGGGGAAGGAGTTACTCTCAGCAGATGCATGAGAAACTAAATCTAGGAGCTGGGCACAATAGTTTTTATTCCCCCAGTTGTGTGAGGCTTGTCATCCAAGTTCAAAAGAAGTGCTTATATGTTATGGTCACTTAATAAGAATTTGCAGCACAGGCATGCGTTGTCTGATAGTGCTATGCTGTTCTAATAGTCCGAATCAGCCCTTGTTCTGTGATATTTTCTTCATAGTTGCCTAAATACAGATTTCACTGTGTTCAACTTGCAGGTGGAATAAGGGAAGCTCTTCAGAGACCTGTCCACTGCTTCTTATATCAGCAATTCATTTTGTAGCCGGGAGCTTAATATAATCCTCCCTCCACATGATCCATTGAACTTGTATGATTTCAGACCTGAATTTGAAAAAGTTATATGAATTGTCGTATGTCCAGCCCTCATTACATTTTGCTGATCTTTTTATGCAGGAGGAAAGAAAAAGCAAGGGGTTTTGTTTGTTTATTTGTTTGTAGTTACTGTTCTTCTATAATGTCCTCTTTTCTGTAATATCCTTACAATTAAGGGCAACGACAAACATTAATAAGCATTTTCTACCAATTTGTAATTTACCATGTACTTCTGCACTCATCACTTCATCTGATTCTTATTAAGCACTCTCTGAGTATGGTATAATCACTGCCATTTTCAAGGTGAGGCAACTGAAGCATATAGAGGCTGTTATTGGCCCAAGTGTATTAGTTAGGACTCCTTTGGTTGCAAATCCTGAAGCACAAATATATCTCACTAAAGAAAAAGAAAGCAATTTGTTAAGTCTAAAAATAGATCTCTGCTTCAGGCACAGGTGAATCCAGGTGCTTGAGTGTTATTGTCAGATTCATCCTCCATGTCTAGACTCTGTTTCCTCTGTTAGCTTTTTACTCAGCAGATTTTTTCCATACAATGTGAAACAGCCCCACAGTTTGATATCTTACTGACTTAGCAACTTCAGCGGAAAGACATCTATTTTCCAAGTATTTAGCCAAATTACTAAGACTGACTATTATTTGGTCTAGTCTGGTTCTTTTGTCCAGCCCTGCACCTGTCACTGTGCCCAGGGAATGAAACATTACAATGGCAGGTCTTAGATGGGGTGAAGTCAACCCCACACTGTAATGTGAACTGAGAGTAGGAAAAGGTTCTTCAAAGTGAAACATGGTACTGTTTGCAGAAGGGGCATGAACAGGAGGCAGACAGAAGCCCTAGCTCTTTACTGTAACAAGCTGGTAGCTAGTAAGTAGTGAGTTTGTACTCCTTAGGGAAGGCTGGAGTAGGATATCTCACCTCTGAGAGGTTTTGCAGGAAGTATGAAGACTAGAAACCACAGGCTCTGTCATAGTTCTCAAACCATGCTGATTCCCGAACTTTAGACTATTTGACCATTAGATTATATGGATCTTCTAGAATCCATATATGCACTCAACATTATCTTTTGAATTAAAAATATACCATGAGGCTCCTGGGTGGCTCAGTCAGTTAAGTGGCTGCCTTCAGGTCATGATCTCCGGTCCTGGGATTAAGCCCCATGTCGGGCTCCCTGCTCAGAGGGGAGTCTGCTTCTCCCCTCCACCTCTCCCACCACTCATGCTCTCTCTCTCTCTCACTCTCTCTCTCAAATAAATAAAAGCTTAAAAAATTAAAATATATCATGACTTGTTTGCATGGCCACTTTTTAAACATATAGGTATAGCTATGATTAATATAAATCCATGGAATTCACAGAGGGTTTTGGTCATAATGTTTATTTTAATTTATATAAAAAATACATGTGTTATCCTGTTCAGGGTTTTCAGAACATTTTCATCTCTAAAAGGTGGGGGGTCTCCAGGTTGAAATTACTTAGGAAGTCCTGGCATATTAAGATATTAAAACTCCATCTGAACGAGGGTTAGGAACCCATTTCTGCTATCATTTCTAATGACGTGCTATTCCTTGGGTATCAGTTTCCTGACCTGTACTATGGGTATAACTGTCCTGTCCACATAACTTGTTGCAAGGCTTTTACGTGGAAGTGGAACTTCTAGCAAGTATCTTAAAAAAACTTATAATATGGCATCATTGATACTTTATTTTTATTTGACTCTGTGCTCAAGGATATTGCTCTTAATGTGTTCTGCAAACCACTAATGGCCCCTGAGGCAAAATGTTCTTGTCCATTTCTAATATGATTGTGCAGATCAATGAAGGTCTGTTTTCCTCTATGATACACCACAGGCTTACAGATTTTTTTAAAGATACCTTTTTTCAATGATATATATTCCGGGAAGCACATTTTATCTTTCTTATGCCCAAAACATACTCATGACTATAAAAAGTGATCAACGATTTGAGTTTTCTGTTTAATTTTCTATTGTATAATATACAGAAAAATGCATATATCCCAAGTATACTTTTGATTAATATTCACAACAGAAGACATTTGTATAACTAACATCCAGGTCAAGAGAGAACATCAGTAGCTCTCTAGAAACACACCTTGTGGCTCCTTCTCAGTTACAGACCCCTGCCAAAGATAACCTAAACCCGACTTCTCACAGCACAAATGTGCTTCATTTGTTTCTTTAGTCCATCTAAATGAACTCATTTTATTCTTAGTTCTTTGAACATTGCATTTATAAGATTTATCCATTTTGTTGTGTAGAGTGACAGATGGTACATTTTTTATTGCTGCACAGTATTCCATCGTGTGTGTGTATGTGCATGTGTGTGTGTATTTATCTTTCACAACATATTTGTGCTATTCATAGGGATTTGAGCAGTTTCCAGTTTGGAGTTATTCCAAAAAGTGCTACTATTAAAATTCCATATAGGTCTGTAGGCGAGCCCATACATGTTTTTTTTTTTTTTATTGTATTAGGGAATGTGTACGTTTAGCTTTACTAGACACTACCAAGCAGTTTCCCAAAGCCGGTACACCAACCACCATTCCCATAAGCAGTGTAAGACAGTTTTGTTTTCTCCATGTGCTTGCTGATACTTGGTGTTTTCTGCTTCTGTAATTCTAACCATTCTGGTGAATGTGTATACTTTTAATTTGCAGTTTACATTATGGTTCTCATTTGCATTTTCATAATGAGTAATGAAGAAGTAATTTTTCATATGTTTATTGGCCATTTGGACATCCTCTTCTTGTGGCACTTATCCACATATTATGCTTATTTTTCTTTGGGTTGCAATCAGTTTCCTGTTGGTTTGTAGGGAATCCCTCACTTTTGCCATCTTATTGGCGGGAATATTTTTCAAGTTTTGATATTTATTTTTAAATACAAAACCTACTAACATTTCTCATCATGCCATCTCATTAATGATCCATTCTCAGAACAGAACATTGATTTGGACCCTATCTTTACAAAAACAATGCTAGCTGTTAGACATGCAATAGTAAATAAAACATGCGGTCTCCACCCATATGGTACTTACCACCTAAGAATGAGAGAGACAAACAATATACAAATACATATATAACTTAAAGATGAAGCCAATTATAAAAATAACAGGAAGCATTCAAATAGGGGAAAGGGATAGAATAAAAGGACTTCTTTCAGCTCCACACACTTCTCTGTCATTTAATCTGAGACCTAAAGGCTAATAAATGCAGTGCCAAAAATGAGGGAAGAATATTCTAGGCAGACACAACAGCATGTGCTATTCTCTGAGGTGGGAAAACACTTTGCATGTTCTAAGACTTGGAAGGAGGTGGTTTGTCTAGAGCATGGGTCAGCAAATTGTTAAAGGTAACATAGGAAATATCTTAGGCTGTGCAGACCAGATGGTCTCTGTCGCAACTACTCAACACTGTTGTTGTAGCCTGAAGGCAGCCATAGACTAAATGTAAACAAATGCACATGGTTGTTATTTCAATAAAACTTTATTTACAAGAATAGGCAATGGGCCAAATTTGATCCATGGCCATGTTTTGCCAGCCCCTAGTCTAGATCACGGAGAAAAATGTCAGTCTTTTACCTGGAATACCTTGGTGGACCCCTAACTAGACTTCCAGCTTCTAGTCTTACCTACAAACCATTCCCTACACAATATCCACAGCAAATATTTCAGAGTCCTAAATTAGATTCCAATTAAACATCTCTGGTTAAATTTTTGGAAGCTTCTTATTAAATGTAGAGTAGAATATAAAACTGGGATAGACTTGGGCTATATGGTGCAGGGATTCGTAAGCCACTGATTTGTAGCCTTGATTTTAGAATGCAGTGCTGAAATTTACTTTATATCTATGTGCATGGGGTTTAGTGATAACTGTGGGCATGGGAAAAAAGGGGCATGATAGAATGTATGGTCTCCACCTGCTCTTCAGCTTAGAGAAATCTCTTCCGTCTGAAAATCCACACATACCTGACTTTGTGTACTTCTCACTTTCTCCCTTCTATTACACAGTATAGGAGAAACCCTCTAATTGCTTGGGGTTTGTATTCAGTTCCAGGAGCAGATACGTGTTACGCGAACAAATGGATGGGTATAATGGTGCTGTAACCCTCTGACACTTAATGAATAAACAGTCTAATAAAAGAATGAATAGCTTGAGTTTTGCAGGAGAAAAAAATCCAAAGATGATCCTGGAATTTTAGGCATAAGTGACAAGGGATGGGTGTGGCCTAATCAGAAATTAGGAAGTCAGGAAAAGGCTTTTTTTGTCAGATTTCAGACATGGTGGATCTCTGGTGTGAGACATCAGTGGTGTGCAGGGGACAGGTAGAAATGACTTCTGAGGCTTGGGAGAGAGATTGGGCTGGATAAAATAACTGAAACTAAAATAGTTTAAATACTAGGAGACAGAAGGAAAAGTGGTTCAAGGACAGAAAAAGTAGGTTGAAAGGTAAGGATGAGAAAGATAGGAAAATTTCCCATGAATGAAAAAAACTGAATAACTGTAAGATTTCTAGATTTTCAAGTAATAAAGCCATTCAGAAGGAGTGAAAAGCTATATAGGCCCTCAAGGTCAATGCTATAATTATTCATTGACATTGGTATGAAGTTACATCAAAATTCACAAAATAGTGGGGGAAGTCATTAATGTAGATTCTTAACAAGATACTCATTTCTTTTTTTTTTTTTTTAAAGATATTATTTATTTATTTGACAGATCACAAGTAGGCAGAGAGGCAGGCAGAGAGAGACAGGAGGAGGAAGCAGGCTCCCTGCTGAGCAGAGAGCCCGATGCGGGACTCGATCCCAGGACTCTGAGATCATGACCTGAGCCGAAGGCAGCGGCTTAACCCACTGAGCCACTCAGGCGCCCCCAAGATACTCATTTCTTAATTAAAAAAAGAAACCATCTCCTCTTCTTTCTACTTTATATCGTAAAAGAACACAGAAAAATGTATCCTTAAAAAACTAGATTTGAAGTCAAGCAGGGCTTGGATTCAAGTGCTAACCCTGCTCCTCATTAGCTATTTGACCTTGAAATCTATATTAACTGTTCTAAACTTCAGTTTATACATCTTTAAAGTAGGGTGGGTAACAGCACTTTCCTCAAAGCATGGTTATAAGGACTGAATGGGATGATGTGTATAAAAGCCACTGGCACCAGCAGGACACAAAGAAATGGGTGTTAGCAGTTATGACTTGAAACATATATTTTTTAAAGATTTTATTTATTATTTATTTGACAGACAGAGATCACAAGTAGTCAGAGAGGCAGGCAGAGAGAGAGAGGGGAGGAAGCAGGCTCCCTGCTGAGAAGAGAGCCCGATGCAGGGCTCAATCCCAGGACCCTAGAATCATGACCTGAGCCGAAGGCAGAGGCTTTAACCCACTGCGTCACCCAGGCACCCCTTGAAACATATCTTCTTATCATGGCAATGTCCTCTGTCCCTGGAAGCCCTTGATTAAAATAGAACATACAATGTAAAGATATGGTTTAGGCACCTAGCTTGGAGGGATTGAAACCTGGTTCTGCATCTTACAGCTGGGTAACCCAGGCACTTACCCTAATCTCTCAATTTCTCTGTCTGTAAATGGAGAAACTAAGAGCACTTCCTTCCCAAGAATTAACGATACATTTAAGGCTGGGTGATGGACATCAAGGAGAGTATGTGATATAATGAGCGATGGGTATTATATAAGACTGATGACTCATAGACCTGTACCTCTGAAACCAATAATGCATTATATGTTAATTAAAAATTTTTAAAAAGTACATTTAAGGCTAGTAAAATAGTCTCCCACATAAAAATATCTATAAATATTTTTGCAGTTTTATCATTATCATTATAGCTATGTGGCCATTCTAAAGCAAGACACAATGCAAGTTTTATTTAGTCCTATTTAGTTCCGATTAGAGATCGTCCTGGAACTATACCAGAAGGAGTATCCTAAAATTGTTGCTGACAACGAAGTCCACAAATTTGTCCCAAATGAGGTAGCCAGATTAATAGGAAATTATAGAAGACCACTTGCAGCTCCAAGGAAGTCCCCAGTCTGTGTCTGTTGTTCCGTCTCCAGCTAAGACCTCCTCTCAGTCTCTTTGTCTCCTCTCTGCCCCCTAGTGGGAGAGAGAGCTGACTGTACTCTGTGGAGAGATTTGGACAATATCCCACAGGGAGTTTGTTTGGGTTACAACTGGCAGGATATCTCAGGAGCAAGGTGGGACTTAGAGTCCCAGTTAGAACACAGAAATGAGGGGACCACAGGAATGAGATCCCAGCATTAAGAATATCAGAGAAAATTATTCTGTGGGGATGGAGCTTTACAGAACAGTAGTGGTAGATGAGGTATTACAGACAGAGAAGTAGCTTTGGAAGGATGTCAGGAAAGAGGAATTCCCACGTCCTGCCTGGGATTGAACTACAAACCCAGTTCAGTAATTGAATCCCTGCTGAGCTGCACAGTAGCATCAAAGGTTCCAAGATTCCTTTCTGTGTTTCCACTGCAAGAACAAAGCTCACAGACAGCCCCAGCTCCAGTCTTGTCTCTGCTGCTGTTAGACTCCTCTGCACCTCAGTTTCTCATGTGTAACATGGGAATCGTGATAGGATCCACCTCGTCAGGATTACTGGTGTTCTACATATAGGAAGAGTGAGAAGAGAGCCTGGCACACGAGTTTATCACCGTCACTGTTGCCATTGCATCGTTATTACAAGGGGCAAGTCTGCAGAGGAAGCTTGAGTTCTCAGAATCAAGTGTCAAGGTGAAGCCCTGGCGAAGCAAAAGTGTATTGGTTTAGAGTAGGGGCCTTGTAGTCAAGCAGAGATCCCACTTCTCACACTTACTAGCCAAATGACCTGGGAGAAGTTATTCATCACTTGAAGCCAGTTACTTTATTTGAAAAAATGGAAATGATGACCATACCTACCTCGCATTATGGAGAGGATTACATGACAGTAAACCTGAAGAACACTTTGAACTGTGTCTACATATATCAAGTGATCCATAAATCATAGTCATTATTAAAACTGAGACCGCAAACATCATTCCCAGCTGTAACTTGAGTGTCCGGTGGAGAAGCAGAGGCATAGAACTAAACAGGAGTCCTGGGCCTCCAGAGTCAGACTCACATAAGATGAGATTTGGAAAAGGCTGTCCCATGCTGCAGTGGTTTTTGCAGAAGTGTCTTGGCCTTCTACTTTGGGCTGTCAAAAGATCAGTAACTAAAATAAATGTAACTCCTATAACCAATCATGAGGGCTATGTGGCTGCATATTATTGCTAGGCCAAGGGAGGGGGGGGTAGAGGAATGGGCGGGGGTACAGATTGCTTCAGGGTCACCCAAGAGGCAGTGGTTATTCTTTAAGGTGAGGTCATGGCCTCTATCGTTGGGGTAACTACACCCACATCCCTCATGACTAACACAAAACACTTTGCCCTCATTGCTGAAAAAAAAAAATAAGTTTCATAAGGGAATTAATAAACAAGCCAAAGAAAATTCTCATCTGCCTTTTAATTATAGAAGAGTGATTGCTATGCTAATCATAATCAGCATCAAGGTCAAAAGTTTCCACTACTCCGGAATGAACATTTAGAAAATAAATTAACCAGAATACCAATGCTATTTCTGAACTCCCAGCTCATGTGGGTTTGAGATAGAACGCTGTATCTTTTAAGTGTCTTTTAAGAGGATCCATGTAATGCTGATACATTGATTAGAGAAACGTCACTCCACAAACCTAATGCCCAACTTGGGGGGGGGAGCATTAGGAGGCCCACGAATTAGTGTAATTGCCTAGACTGCGAAAATAAATACTGGTGATTTGTTGTCATGAGTCATCTCTGGCAGGTGTCACTACAGGATGTGTTGAAAGTACTTGGGTCTCAGGTTAATGTAAGTAATGAAACATTAATGTATTTGAATGATTCTAATATATTTTCATTTCCTCCTGGGTATTGGTATTACAATAAAAATAACACTTCAATGCCTGTGATTTTACGGAGTTAGACCCCTACCTCACACCATTCTACAAAATAGATTACATCTGTAAGACAAGTCAAATAAAAGTTTAAGAATATTGATACAATAAAATATTCAGCCATAAGAAGGAATGCAGTCCTGATACCTGCTACAGCTTAGATGAACTCTGAAAATGTTATACTAAGTAGGAGAATCCAGAGCCCAAAGTTTGCACATATTATATGATTCCATTTACATGAAATGTCTAGGACAGACAAATCCTTTGAGACAGAAAGCAAATTACTCATCACCAAGGGCTGGAATGAGGAGGGAATAGAAAATAATGGCTAATGGGTATGGGGTTTCCTTTGGGGTGATGAAAGTATTTTGGAGCTAGATAGAAGCAGTGATTGTGCAATGTTGTAAATTTTTTAAATGCCTCCCAAAATGCATAATGGTTAATTTTATAAGAATTCCATCTCAATTTTAAAATGTTTAAGGTTATTAGAAAAAATGCAGGGCAGTATTTTTTAAGTAAAGAAGAGTATTTTTTAAGTAAGGCAGAGATCTCAAAGCCATCGATCAAAAAAAGAACCAATCTGTACATAAGAATTAAAAGCATCTGTATTGCCAAAGATAACATAACCAATGTAAAAACAAGTATAAACAAACAGCTTTCCAGAAGAAAGTGCCAGGTGACATTCAAGGCCCTGAGAGACTTTCAGTTATCACTGAGGGCTTGGACATCACCCTACCTGATACCTGATCTGATGCTTAAATGCCTCCTTCCATATCTAGTATCTACCAGGATGCATTCCATCCTGGGGAGCTCTTCTCTTCTGCACATGGCCTAGTCCATATTCAAGTAACTCCACCATCTTCAAAATGTTTTCTTACATTGAGTCAAATTGTCCTACGTAAGGATCCCAGTAGTTGGAGTGGTTTTTAGAGCACAGACCTTACATTCAGAGAAATTCAGGTTTGTTTATTTACCACTCTGCAATCTTGTGCAAGTTGCTTAACCATTCTACACCTCTACCTTCCCTCATGTGTCCCTCACTGGGGTAGTCAGAATTAAGTTAGATAACGTCTGCCAAAGGCCTAGCAGAGATCTTGGTACATTGTAGGCTTTCAGTAAGCAGTGGCTGCTTTGATTAATTCCAGAGACACAAACGGAAAATGGTTTCTGTCCTAACACATGGCAGTTTTCATTCACTCATTTACTCTTTCCTTTCTTCCTGTCTTCCTGCCTTCCTCATCTGAAGACCTTACTGCGGCTACAAGGTCCTATGTACAATCAGGCCTCACACCACCCAATCTTCCTGCTGCTAACTCTCTTACTTTACCATTCACCCTCTCTCTCTTCTGACTTGTCCACTTTAGCCACACAGGCCTTGTTGCTTTTCCCTCAACGAATTCTGCATGCTTCTGCCTCAAGACCTTTGCTCTTCTGAAATACTCTTCTCACCAGTCACTCACACCTTCACATGTCAGCCAACAAGAGAAGCTGTCCTAGACCATAGTGCTGCTACGCTTTGTTCTCAGCCCTCCTCCTCTGTTCTGCCTTATTTTTCTATTTATCTATTTATTTATTTGTCTATTGTCTGTCTCCCTTAGTGAGAATGTAAGCTTCATAATGATAGGGACTCTTTTTTCTCCTTTGTTGTTTCTGGTACTTAGAGAAGAACCTGGTACATAGTAGGCATGCTATAAATAATGGTTTGGTGAATGTGTTAACCCAAATATGGGAGTACTTGCTGTGAGCCAGGTGCGCTCATGCAGAGGAGAACAGCAAGGTGCTTTCTGCTTCAGTTAGAACAATCCTATCCTGACACAACATGGTTTTAACAAGCCAGCTAGCAGACTGTCATAGTAAATGTTGTTTATGTACAAGGCATCTTTATGCTGAGGATAATAAAACAGCCCTACGATGCCAAAATCCTCAAGTTGAGTGACTGGTTAACTGTTAGACCATAAATAATTTGAGTTGGCGAGAAATATTCTCACTTCAGTGGGAGGTGGTATTCTGTCACTTCTCTGGATTCCATCTGACATGTTGGATTATTATAGATTAAATAAGCAATCCTGAGTGGACTGTGGCCTAGCAACACAGGCCTGAGACAAAGGAGATGGGAACCAAAAGACAGGGGGTGTGGGGATGTGGCCATGGCCAGGCTCACAGGCTACATTCATTGTAAGTGCATTTGTGAAGGCAACAACACTTGACCCCTGTTTTGTCCCCCTCGGGGTGCACTGAGGATGCTTTGATGACAAGGGCACTCACAGTGACTGTCCCCAAGGACTGGAAAGGGACTCTCCAGTCTCTTTTGCTGCTACCTGTGGCCATGTCTTTACAACAAGACTGCGGATTCGACAGCGAAGGCAGCATTTTCAGCATTTCAGAGTTAGAGCAAAACAGACCTGGATTTGATTCCATACTCTGCTGTCTTCCAGCTGTGTGATCTTGAACAAGTTAGTTGACCTTTCTAAGCCTCTGTTTCTACAACTCTAAAAGGGGGTAAAAAGCATTCTGATTTCATTAAGAAATAAGCATGATAATGCACATAAAGCATTCGGCATGGTGCCTGGCACTTTGCAAGGGCCCGGTTATCACAATTGTGGTTGTTCACATGATTTAAGAATCTCCTCCCATGTCCTAAAATGGGGCACCTGGGTGGCTCAGTGGGTTAAAGCCTCTGCCTTCGGCTCAGGTCATGATCCGGGGGTCCTGGGATCGAGCCCCACATCAGGCTCTCTGCTCAGCGAGAAGCCTGCTTCCCCCTCTCTCTCTGCCTGCCTCTCTGCCTACATGTGAACTCTGTCAAATAAATAAATAAAATCTTAAAAAAATAAAAAAATAAAAAGAATCTCGTCCCATGTCCTAAATGGATGTTTGCTTGTATGTCACATAAGATGATCATGATATGGTGCAAGACAGATATGGGAATGTTTCACTGACTTCCTAACACCAGAAAACAGCGTAATTAAAGTAGGCTTCAGGAATGCATTCAGGGAACAAAGAATCCCTGTGAAATAAATATGATTCAGTGATGCTTCCAGTCAGTTCTGTGCCAACCAAGTCGATTAAAGTTTGAACCATGTCAGCTTAGTGATTCACAGTTATGGGATGCACATGCTCCGACAAGACAGCCAGCCTGGAGACTGGGGCATAAGGGCTCTGCATGACCACCAGATAGCCTTGGGAGCCCCCTTCTCCTCTGAGCCTGGTTTCTCAGCTGTACATTACAGATGTACCATCTAGACATTTCACTTTTAAACAGTCTTAGAATAGCAGGTACCCTAGATGCCCATTATTAGAAACAGACCCAATATCTACATTGCTCCTTGTAACAAACAGATCTATAGCATGCATTCTAATAATTAAGGATTAATATTAAAATAGGAGGCAGCACATGGCAACAAGCAAGAACATCAGCATTTTTGTTCGTTTCTCTTCCCCCTCTGAAGAATTGAGTTATCTGAAAGGTAGGTTGTTTGAAAAAGTCCACATTTGCATATAGATTCTCATTTTGTTCCTGTATTTATTCTAGTTTGGTGGTCCTCAAGCTATAGTTTGTAGAAGATTTGCTATAGACCTTTAGTGATATAAAGTCAACATTTTCTACTTCCTAGGTACTTAAGGGATTTTTAATAGTATTTTGCCCAATACACATTTTTTGTCTGACTTTAGAACATAACCTCCCAGTAGTGTGGAGCCCCACAAGGAAAAGAAAACACTGCACCAGATTGTTTCTATTGTTTCTTTCCTGCCTGAAAATAAAGGTGATGGTATAGGGGCTATTTTAGAGGAAGATACTGAAAATCAAATTAGGTCACATCCGTAAAACCACCTGGCAAGCTGCTTCATAGGAGCATTAGTTGCTGGAACTGCCTGGGGGCAGGTTGTAACACAGATATTTTTGAAGCATCTGAGCTGCACCCCAGATCTGCAGCTAGGATGGGAGAGTGACCTGGATAGGGCCGGCTTTGAAAATGCTGATGGAGGAGGCACAGCCACAGGAGGTGGGGCCACTGGCCTGAAGAACAAAACCGGGAAAAGAAGGTGGGGTGTGAACAGTGCCGGCAGGAACCTATAGGGCTGGGCGGTCGAAGAAGTGTTCTATTACTTTTTCCCTAGCCCCAGAGGGATAGGAATTCAGGGGGGTGGGGGATGGGAGAGTCTTCAGGAATCCATCCTAAAACCTGGGTGTGTGTCTCCCAGGCATCTTATGGACATGTGTCCCCATAACAGTCCTTTTCTCTTGCCAAGGAGAACCCTATTCAGTCATAGGTGTGGGCATGTGCCAACAGGGGACCTCGGCCCCACGGGTAATAGCACCTTAGAAGGCCATTGAGGCTAGTCCCTGTCACAGCAGCACATGAAGCCAGGATCTGGATACTTGGATACCCGTTTGCTGCGGTCAATCTCCAGAGAGCTCTAGGCAGTGTCATAGTAAGTCTTCTGATATATGTTCAAATCCTATATGCTACTTCCTAGCTCTGGCATGTGGAGATGTGTATAACATCATGTAACTGTGCTGGGAAAATGAGCTTCTCAGCATTTTGAACAGAGCTTGAGGCAGACCTATCACTCAGGATGAGGGGGAGGCTTCTATGAGACTGGGTTCTATGGAACAGTCTCACAGAAGAACCAGAGGAGTCCAGTGTTTATATACATTCCTGCAAACAGAAGCACAGAGGTTGTTACATAGTCCTTGAGGTGGTGGTGACATAAGCACCAGATGTAAAAGGGCCGTGGCCTGACTGTGTGTGTGCATATGTATGTGTTGAGGTAGGGCATCTCTTTGTGCCATCTGAGGTCCAGCAGAAACCCTAGACTGACTCCATGGGTTGGTATGAAAATTAAATGAAACCATAAATGTAAAGCATTGAGCATGGTCTCTGGATTACATTAAGTGTCTAATTAAGGGGAGTTGTTGCTATTGTTGGTCGTCCAGTGGAATTTGCTGGGAGAGAAGAGTGAGTTGAAAGAAGATAAAGCAACACAGTTAAGGATCTGATTCCCTTCTCATTTCCTAAATCCCTGAGGGCCAGGAAAGCCAACACTCTGGTGTCTGTCTAGAATAAGGCTCAAGCTCCAGACCCCCTTTCTCTCCCTAAGTTGTGGCCAACCTTGAAAGATGTTTAGCAGAGTTTGGGAGAGATTTGAGCAGAGTGGCCCCCACGAATCTCAAATGGCAAACACCCCTTTCATTCCAGGATGGACTCTGCCCCATGTGTTCCATCACTTGTCACCTGTTTTTCAGAAATGAAGAAGTCTTTCCCCTCAACCTGTGACTTCAGGACTTCCTTTCATAGTTCAGTGCTTGCATGCTTGACATGAAATGGTGTTACCTCCTGCCATTATCTTTTGTTGTGCTGAAACACAAACACAAACCCGACCCAAGGCCCATGCGTTTCTTGCTAGCCTATCAGGATGTGCTCTGTCCACGGACTGAACTGACAGTATGAAAGGGTTTGCCCTTGTCTATTTGCTGGTTCAGTCTCTGACAGCAGTAACTTGTTCCCGGGCTACCTTAATGGGAAGTGACAAGGACTTTTTCCTGGCAGTCCAGGTCGTAGCAGAAGCAGGATCTGCCATGGAATGCATACAGAACCCAGACAGGTCCATCTTCCAGGTGACAGGTATCCATCCGGCCCGTCAACTTTCTAGGAAATCTCTTTCTTTGTATCTCTTCTATATTAAGTGTTTGAATTGGGTTATAAGCAACAGAACCCGAGTCTGGCTGAACTATGCAAAAGACTAACATTGACTGGCAGAAGAGAAGGGTGACTCTTAGAATTGAGAAAAAAGACGGGCAGACCTCAGAAAGGACAGACTGGAGCAGGCAAGAGATTGAGTTAGCAGAAGGGCAGCCACTGGGGCATATCCGCGTCACGCCACTCATGATCCAGGTTCCCTGGAGATCTGGAGATAGACTGACCCAATGGGTTCCCAGGCCCAGTGCACAGTGGAGTTGTCCCCACAAGGAATCTAAGTATTCTTAGCAGAGAGTCAGTGAAAGGGCTGGTCAGAGAAGGCAAGGGTGCCAACCGAAGGGACAGCAAATAGCTTTTGCTCCAAGATTCTCTGGTGCCATTCGGCACGTATCCTCCAGACCAGGTCAGCTGGGAGGAGTGCTTTTCAGTGCTGCCATGCCCCAGAGAAGAAGGTAGGGACGTCCCTTGTGGCCCAAGCAGTCTTCAAAAGGGGATCTAAATTTCTGCACATTCCGCATAAATCCCTCAAGCCCCACAGGACTTCAATCTGTTGTTAATTTCTATCTAACCTCAACCTCTTTGGCTGTTGAGTGAAAAACTTTCTCAAGAAACACAGTCTATAGGGCAGGGTGAGATGAGGGGAAAGAATCCTATGTTTACAGCCCAAAGGCCTGCCTCTCTTCTGAACCTGTTTTCTGGTATATGAAATGAGAAGGACCATTTC
This sequence comes from Mustela nigripes, assembly GCF_022355385.1. Taxonomy (NCBI): domain Eukaryota; kingdom Metazoa; phylum Chordata; class Mammalia; order Carnivora; family Mustelidae; genus Mustela; species Mustela nigripes. The sequence continues at coordinate 27,831,773 of NC_081558.1, forward strand.
CTGTGCTACCTCACAGGAAAGGAGGAGAGAATGAGTGTTCTTGAAAATTCTTTGCAAACTGTGAATGTGATGGGTCTGTGAAGCGAAAACCTCATCAATATTCCAGAACAACAGTGAGCATGGATGTGTTTCATCAAAAGATAGGCCATCTGGAGAACAGTGGAGGGATGAAGCAGCAATCCAGGTAAGTGTCCTATACGTGAAGATCAAATTTCAACCATTTTTTAGGGATTCAAGCAAATATGGGAAAGTATAAGAGGGGAAGAATAAAAGAAGAAATTAATTTGAGATAAAGAGCTTAGGAAAGGAGATATCTTCCATTTGTATATTTGTTTATTCACTGAATAAACTGGGTACTTATTACTTCTCAGACATGAATTCAGGGGAGACAGAGATGAATAAAGGCTAATCTCCTTTCTAAAGTCCTAAGAAGCAAGGAAGAATGTTGGGAGTTGTCCCTAAGGGATATTTTTAGGGTATGCTAAGGCAGAGGCAGTCATCTTGATTTCTTTTTTAAGAAAGAGGGGGAAAAAAAGAAGTGATAGAAAATATTGAGATGCCTTAACACCTTGGCTTTTCAGTCTCCCGACTTCTGAGGCAGAGCCTGATTTTCCTCCCCAGAGGAGGATCCCTGAGGGTATCTCTTTTGTTCACTGGGAATTACCAAGTTCCCATAAAGTCAGGCAGAAGTCATCCCAGCTATAGAGGCCACATGAGAATTTGAATAGTAAATTGCCCATTTCCTTGTCTTTAAAGCTAAACAAAAGTGCCCTAACCTTTGGAAGCAACTGTAATATTTCACCCGTGGTGGGGTGATTTCTGTATAATGTATGAGTCTGTGGATTTCTTTAATTAAGAAATTAGCATTTTCCGAGTTTGGACTTCAGTGTATCTTGATCTATCTTAAGAAAGCCAGTGGGGGGGGGGGGGGGGGGGGGTGCCTGGGGAGTGCCTGGGTGGCTCAGTTAGTTAAGCTTCTGCCTTTGGCTCAAGTCATGATCTCAGGGTCCTGGGATCGAGCCCCGCATCAGGGTCCCTGCTCAGTGGGGAGTCGTCTTCTCTCTCTCCCTCTGTTCCTCCTTTCTCCTCCACCCTCCTTGTGTTGTCTGTCTCTCTCTCATAAATAAATAAAATCTTTAAAAAAGAAAGAGAAAAACCCATTGGGAACCCAAGCTAGTTTTTGCAAGTCTCCATTCTGTCTAGAGACGGAAGACTCAACTAAGAGAGATGATTTTAATTTCCATGTTGTTAAGGAAACGTTTAGGGTCATTATGTACTTATCAGAAGCAGTTAACAATTGACAATCACTGTAATTGTTCAGCGACTTTCTGAGAATGAATCTAACGGCCTCTGTAATACCTTTGATCATGCCATTCTCTAAGAATGGAGATGATTGATTATTCTATTATTTGACCAACCAAAACTCTTGACAGGCAATGACATATATGTGCCTTTTTAGTCTCTGGTCTAATGAAAAGCTTAATTAAACCAAAGGGAACTTTCACAAATGAGTGCTTTGGGACTGATGCAGAAAACTTTAAGAAGAGAGAGAGAGAGAGAGAGAGAGTGTGTGTGTGTGTGTGTGTACGCGTACACACACGTCTATCTGTGAGTGTGTGTGAGTATCTGTTTAACCAAAGCGATTTGGACCAGCTAAAGAATCCCTTGACAGTGTTAAACCACACAATAAATTAGAGGGAGCTGTCTTCTGTAACTTCATGTGAGTGATATAAGCATATTGACAGCAGAATTGAGCCTGTGGGATGGGAATGTGATAACAGGACGCCTTACAGTAAGATGCCTGTGATTGCAACATTTTAAATAGAATGTTTAATTACCTTTGTCTCTCTTCCTTTTCTAATCTCCACTCCCTGCTCCTTTTGGCCCAGTAGGGAGATAACAATAACACAATGAAGAATATTTTAGAGGAAAAGGGGAAAAAATAAAAGCCCTTTAAAACACACACACACACACACACACACACACACACACACACACACACAACAAATTAGCACATTAATGCTCCAAACACAAGTAAAGCCCATTATCCTTTTATATTTAAAATCAGTTTGCCTTGTTATATTTGACTACTATTTTATCACAAATAATCACCTCAGTTTGGTGCCTTCTGTGTTTTTCAATCCATTGCAACTAAACTCCCACTTAAGATTTTAAGCAAATGCAAAATTCCATCAACTTCTTGAGAGAGAGAGAGAATGTGTGGTCTCATTTAGTGTTAATGGAATTTCATTTTAAGCAATGTTATGGATATTCTGATTTGCTAGTTTAGTCACTTTAAGTGGGCAATGGAAGCTCAAGGATGTTAACATAAAACAAATCAAACATGACGGTTTTTACTATGCTTTACACTGATGTTTAAAGTCACAGAATAACATCCTTTAAATTTTGGCAAAAACAATTCTCATGAGAACTTTGCTGTGTATGGGTAAGACAGCTGACCTTTCAGGGATATTCACTCTCAATATTTGAGCAACCAACATATGACACAAAAATATCCACTGCCAGTTCACTCTCATCTTCTGCAAATTCCCCTCCAGAGGTTCCCCAGATCCTAATGAGAGGCAGTGGTGCTGAAACTCTGATAAATTCCATGGGCCCCTGAGGCTCAGTGACTTAAAAACATGGCTGTTTCCTCCAGGCACAGTGGTGGAAGTGACAGCAGGTCTTCTCTGTCTTGACCAGGATAGGACTGTGTTAATTGCTGAGAATCCTACTAATCATACTGTTCTAGCTTAGAGTATTTATGGTCTTTCAAGTCTCAGTTGTGTAAGGAGGTTACCTGTTCCCAGCTTCATCAGCCATGTGGCCAGCCCTTTCCAGAAATGAAAATGAAGGATGTTTTGGGGAGGGGAATAAAGGCTGTCTCTTGGGATGTTTCAGAAAGGCCATGAAGTGCATGAACTTTGACATGTGCCCTAGAAAGACTTAGCCTGATGATCCTGTGGCAGATTCAAGGTCTGTTGCTCACAGGTCTCTCGGCTACTGTTAACTTTTCTAGATAGAACAATAGAAATGAAGCCAGTTCACAGTCTTTACTTGCCCTGACTCCAGACTTGAGTTTGGGATTCAGATAAAAATTTCAAAGGCCCTTCCTATTTCTAAAGTTGCTTAGCAAGGAATATAAGATAAGTTTAAACATGTGATTTGTGTTCTCATAATGACATATTTCTATCAGCGGTACAATGAGACAGGAGACAAAGCTTTGCTGTGCTGTGACTTTGGATCTCAGCTTCTTCCCCTGTAATATGAGTCCGTGAGATGTCATGGAGACATATGATGGTTCATATTATTGAAGAAGAAAGAGTGGCTGGTGCAGTGGGCTGACAGCCAGGAGACCTAGACTTCATTTTGGTCCTAGAGAGCTGGCTCTGAGTCTTAGGAGGCTGCCTCATTTCTCTGAACTTTTTCTTCATTTTCCGAAGTGAAAAGCTGGAACCAGCAGAACCAGTCTCTGCTCATCTGGTGACTTTTTGTTACCATTCTTTATCCTGCTTGAAAAGTCAAGTTTCTGAGTCCTTACTGTTTTTCAGTGGCCGGAGAGGTTTAGAGCAGCAGGATTTTGGAGTTAGTTGTGTCTGAGTTCAAGTTTGGGATTCACTACCCTTAGCAATATGGCAGTGGGTAGACACTTAGCATCTCTGTGTCTCTGTTTCCTCATACATGGAGATCATGATGTTTTCTCATAAGACTGACATAAAGATGAAACTTAAATTAATAGAAGCAAGGGACTTAGTACAGTGCTGACCACATAGCAAATGCATACATTAGTTTCTTGGGGCTACCTTAACAAATTATCACGATTGTAGAGGCTTCAAACAACACACATTTATTATCTCACAGTTTTCTAGGATAGAAGTCTGGCATGAGAGCTACCTGGGTGGCTCAGTAGATTAAACATCTGCCTTCAGCTCAGGTCATGCTCTCAGGGTCCTGGGATTGAGCCTGGCATTGGATCCCCTCCCTGCTCTGTGGGGAGTCTGTTTCTTCCTCTGCCCCTCTCCCTTTGTGCTTACTTGCTCCTTCTCTCTCAAATAAATAATCTTTTTTTTATAAAGATTTTATTTATTTGTTTGACAGTGAGAGAGGGAACACAAGCAGGAGGAGAGGGAGAGGGAGAAGCAGGCTTCCCGCCGAGCAGGGAGCCCAGTGCAGGGTTTGATCCCAGGACCCTGGGATCATGACCTGATCCGAAGACAGATGCTTAATGACTGAGCCACCCAGATGCCCCCAAAATAAATAATCTTAAAAATGAAAAAAAAAAGTCTGACATGGGTCTCAGTGGGCTAGAATCAAGCTGTTGGAAGGGTTATGTTCCCTTTTGAAACCTGTCATGAGCTAAGTTGTATCCCCCAAAATTTATATGTTGAAGACCTAACCTCTAGCATCTCAGAATGTAATTGTATTTGGAGATAAGGTCTTGGAAGAGGTGATTATTTTTTTTTCTTTTAAGATTTTATTTATTTATCAGAGAGAGAGAGGGCGAGAGCAAGCACAGGCAGACAGAATGGCAGGCAGAGGCAGAGGGAGAAGCAGGCTCCCTGCCGAGCAAGGAGCCCGATGCGGGACTCGATCCCAGGACGCTGGGATCATGACCTGAGCCGAAGGCAGCTGCTCAACCAACTGAGCCACCCAGGCGTCCCAAGAGGTGATTATTTTAAAATGAGGTTGCTAAGGTAGGTCTTAATCCAATCTGGTTGATGTCTCTCTAAGAAGAGGAAATTTGGACATCTGGAGAAATGCCGGGGATGCCTCTACACAGAGGATGGCCTTGTGAGGACATGGTAAGAAGACATCATCAGCAAGTCAAGGAGAGAGGCCTCTGGAGAAACCAAACTTGCTGGCCATTTGATCTTGGATTCCCAGTCTCTCGAACTGTGAGCAAATAAATGATGACTGTTGAAGCCAGCCCAGTCTGCGGAATTGTGTTATGGTAGCCCTACCAAACTAATACAGAACCTCTATGGGAGGATCTACATCCTTGCTACTTCCAACTTTTAGAAGCCACCCACATTCCTTGGCCTGTGGCCCTCTTGCTCCGTCTTCAAATCCAGCTGCGGTGGGTGGAGTTCATCTCACTTGGCTACACTCTGACCTTCTCTCCTGCCTGTCTCTACTTACCAGGACATTCATGATTAATTACTGTTAGGACCATCTGGATAACCAAGCATTGTTTCCTCATCTTATGGTCAACCAATTATCAACCTCAAGTCCCTGTTTGAACTTAATTCTCCCCTGTCATGTAACATAATATATTCATAGGTTTCAGGGATTACCATGTGGACGTTGCAGGGGGACACTATCCTGCCTACCACAACATTTAGTAAATTTTAGCTGTTGTATGGAATGGAGATTTTGTCCCAGCTTGGCTTACTTTACTGACTTCAGCACTAGAATGGAAATTACCAAAGAATTAAATTTCACGGAGTAGAAACTGGGGAATCATGCTCATTTTGTAGTTTGTCTTTGCTTCCTCCAATACAGCACAATCTTCTGCTGACATAGGACTCCTGGTGCAGAGAGTAAGTGATGTTCCAATGAGCTGGAATTTTATCATTCTGATTCTGCTGATATTTCTAGCAAACTGTTGACCTAGTACTGTTTATTCAGGGGTTTTTTAGTCTTGGTAGAGTGGCAATTCAAGTCAAAATTTGTCATGCCATTTCTCACACATCTGCTCCTTTTACCTTTAGAAAAGGAGGTTTCAGTGTTTAATGGGGGCCCAAGGTTGTATGGTTTCCATTGAATATTTGGCCTCAAAAAGCTCTGATTGTAGAAACAACAAGCTCAGATTGTAGAAAACCTGATGTTCATAGTCTTCAAAAGTGCTCCCAGTCAGAAACTCAACTAAAAGTGGCTTCATCTGAAATGGGAAGTTATTGATTTAGTTCATGTAACTACAAAATCTTGAATGGATCTGAGTCTGAGTTTGATTAGATGCAGGTATTAGGCATATTTGACTGCATAGTATTAGGATTAGAGTCTCTCTATCACCATCTCTATGCTCTGTTTGCACCTACATCGGTGTCACTCTGGGGAGAGACTGCTCAGAACTCTGGACCCTTAACAACAAGCAACCCCAGTGTAAATCAAGCTCTCCTTTCTCCAAAATTCAAGCCAAGTCCTTGGATTGAGTTTTCTTAGATCAGTTTAGGTCATGAGACCACCTCTAAACCATATCAATCTGACCAGGAGATACAGTGCAATGCTTGGCTAGGCTGAGGTCAAGGGAAGCCTGGAGGTCTGGAAACTAGAGGAGGCTCAGCTCCACCCCAAATACATGGATGGAGAATGATAAGAAATGATTCCAAGGAAAATAAAAATGACGTTCCCAGAAAAGGAGTGCTGGATATGCAGAATGCAAACATAACCGATGTCCATCTCAGGTGAGTTTTTAATCATTACTCTGGAGATTGGAGTTTGTTATGTCTTCTGTCTTATTTGGGCCCCAAGTGTCCCCTGCTGGACACTGGACAGGCTCTCCCAGAAGTGTACGGATTTTGGGACGAATGACACAGACACCAGAAGATGTAAAATAATGTTTATTATTCACATATAAATAGCCAAATGATTTCCCGAGAAGGGCTCAGATTCTATTCAGAATGAAGCAAGAAGGAGGGAGAATCAGCTAGCTTTGGAGGTTTTTTTTTTTTTTTTTGGAATTTAAGGGATAGCGTTGGTATAAGGTTTTCCTGTGAAGGTTGGGTTTTGAGTAGTGTGAATTTCCCTGCCAGGGCCTGAGCTTCCTTATGGACTTGCCCAGATGTGGGGCAAATCATGAATGGGAAGGGATGGGGTTTGAAAGTTATCAGTGTCAAATCTCAAAAATGGACTTAGACTCATGATTATACTTTCTTATTCTACTTTGCAAGGGAGAGGGGGGAACCATAGAAATGAAGGGTTTGAAATCCTGTCTACCTAAACAGGCTTTGCCTCCTGGTATTTGTTTCTGATCAGTTTAGAAAAGGGAACATGTGGAAATTTTCCAGGCCACTTCCTGTTAGTGGGTCTTATAGTACACATGGGAAATGGGCATGCTTTGCACTTGTGGGTTTCAAATAATAAGCAACATCAATATATCTTTTCTCAGAGGAAATAGTTATCATGGAGATAAAGCAATAGACAGGGCTAAGCTCTGGTGACTGCACGCTTGGCATGGTGCTAGGATTGATATTTACAGAGATAAATAAAGCATAATATTTCTGTCCACAAGGAACAGGTGAGGTGGTGCATGAGATCAGTGCACAATTCCTAAGAGCCCCTAAGTGTGAGTGGTCCTGCAAGTTACGTACAAGTGGTGTAGGAGGCGGTGACCCATTACTTATGACTGAGGACATATTGCTACCAGGGGATGTTTTAAAAAGGTGATTTTTGATATGATGCTTGACAAGTTAGAAGCATGCTGATGGTCTAAGACTAGATAGATACAAGAGGTTAAAAAATTAGCAATCATATGACCATGCAAAAGGGCAAACTAATGTACTCCACATCCTGATGGAATCTCACAGGTAGTATGATTCCATACATATGAAGATTACATACAGCATGATTTCATGCATATGAAGATTACAAAAGTAATCTAGGAGAATAAACACAAGCAATTATTCAGGGTAGAGGTGGCTACTGACTGGGAGCGGACACAAGGTAGCCTTTGGGAGGTGAGAGAGGAAATGGAAATGTTCAAATCTCAACTTGAAAGGGGTTACGAGGGTGCATCTATGTAAATAGTCATAAACTGAGTTTTAAGATTTGTCACTTAGCTATATGTGCATTTTGCCTGAATGGAAAGGGGGAAAAAAGACAGAAAGAAATCGCCTAACAGTGCAGATCATACTTATGTGCATGTGGACAGCTGAAGAAGGGCCCCTGAAAGATGTCCACATCCTCATCCCTAGAACCTGCGAGTTCATTACCTCAGGTGACAAGAGAGACTTGATAGATCATGATGATTTTGAGGAGGTTGAAGTGGGGAGTTTAGCCTCCTTTATCCAGGTGGGTATGATGTAATCATAAAGGGGCATTGTAATAGGGAAGCAGGAGAGTCAAAGGTCAAAGAGGGAGATGGGAGAACAGAAACAGAGGTGCTGGTGATGATCTCTGAAGACGGAAGAAGAGGCCACGAGCCAGGAATACAGGTGGTCTCTAGAAGCTGGGGAGAAACAAGGAAGCAGGTTCATCCTAGAACCTCCAGAAGGAACGCAGGCCTGCTAAGACACTGAGTTTAGTCCACCAAAACTGGTTGACTTCAGACTTCGGATCCACAGAACTATAAAATAATACATTTATGTTGTTTAAATCCACCAGGTTTATGGTAAGTTGTTACAGCAGCTGTAGGAAACTCACACAGTGCAAATTATTTAGCACGAAGAGAATTACACCTGTATGCTATTTCGAATCTCAATTCATCTTCATAACTGCCTTTTGTGGCTGATACCATTATTTATCATCATTTTGTAAAGGAAACAGGCTCGGACAGTCAGGTGTCCCCCAAACAAAAGAAGGGGAGAAACCACGATTTGGGTGCAGACCCCAGAGCTAAAGGTTTTCATCAGTCAGTTTTGCCCTTGCCAAGCAGAAGAGGCAGAAGCAGCAAAGCTTCAGAGGTCATTGTTTGGAGGAAACCAGAGTGCAGGCCGTGCCCCAGGAGAAATTCCATGACTTCTTTTCTAGTGGGATTGTTCTGCCTGCAGAGCTCTCAGCCTGGCCCCCTGCACAGTCTATGGCCATGAGGGGGACGGTATGGATTTGTCAGGTTGCTATAAAAGCTTTGGTGACTGGAGATTTGTTTCAGGACCATGAAGAGCAGTTGAAATATTTCACTTGTGCCCACTGGGCGTCACATTTCATGAAGATGGCGTTAACTAAGTTCACTAAAAAATAAGTCTCTCCCTGAATGTCCCGTACTGAACTGCTGCTGTCACTTGTATTCATGGACACACATGTATATGTGGGTGGTTTTATTAGGGAGTTAAACCAACTTATTGGCCCTGTCTTCCCAAATCCTAGAAGTCTATCAGACCCACCTTTATTTTCCAAATGGGTAGTTAGAAGATGGTTCGACTGACCTATACACAGAATTACATCAAGTTATATAGGAGCCAAACCTGCGATGCTGGTTTCCGGGGCTCCACATTCAACACTACTGAGAATAGCAGATGACTTGCCCGGCTAACTGAAGGAAGTGTTCATTTTTCTCTAAGCCTCTTGAATATTTTTATCAGATCACACAGTGAATGGCTCTGCTCTCTACTTTGCTCAAAGAAACACACTGATTCGGCTGAGAGCTCATAACAGAGGGCTAACAGAGTACCAGCTCCACCTCCTACCAGCTATGTGACCGTTGCAGGCTACCACACTTCAATAAATGTTGTGTACCTGAAACAGAATGTTTCCACTCTTCTAAACCCCGAGAGGATGTCAGATCTTTAAAGAACTTCAAAGATCATCTAGTCCAATTTCTACGTTTTCTAGGTGGAGAAGTTTGGCCAGGAACAGGGGTGAGTGGGCAAATGGCCAAGAGAGAAGTGGGTGACCATTCCAACTGTATGGACAACTGTCAATGCAAGGTTGGCTGATCATGAAAAAAAGCATTACAGTCAGAAGCATTTCCGGTAGACTATTAAGATCTATGATACGGTAATCATTTGAACAACTATGGTTATTAGTCTTATTTGCAGACACAGTGTTCAATTATGCAGAGCATTCAAGTGCAACAGTCCCATGGAAATTTCTCAGCCATCAGTGCAGAGAGACTATTTTAAATGAATATATTCAGTGGTTTCCTCAGACCTACTTATCATCCACAAGAGACCAACTTCCCATGGAAAAATCAGTTCACTACAAGGGGAGGCATGGGAGCTTTAAAACACTTCTTATTGCAAGTAGCCAAATAATTTTTTGAAAAACAATGACAACAACAACAACAACTTACCTTCTTGCCTTCCAGGCTGTTCAGAAGGCTTATGCAAATCTCCAAGTAAGCAGAGGTTAGTTTCTTGGCCTTGTCCTAGGGAGCATCCCTATGCAGAGAAATCAATACCTCATTATCCATGGAGCCCTCCTGATGCTCACAAGCTGGTTTTATGTATTTATTAGCAATGTGAAGGGAAGCAGACCTAAAGTAAATACTTATAAGGAGACCACAGCATATCACGCCACATACCCAATTCAATAACTACATCATACAGACCCTCCTCTGGAAATCTCAGAACTCAAAATATTCTGTTGGATTTCAAACACTTGCCAAAGACACCACTCTCACTATTAGAGAATTTTGCTAAAATTCTCCTTTTTCTGGTTGTGTTATCTCACATCTCTGTTGTGGACTGTGATTAAGCCACAGCAGAGATGTGAGATGTGGCCTCTCTAATGAGTCTTGAATGAGGCCTCTTCCCATGGGGAGCTTGTCAAAGCTTAGGAAGGTTTAACCATAGAACAAAAGGACAGGGCATCCTACCTGGGACCTATAGGATTTTTTCTCAAAATGATTTCAGACTGGCCTAAGTAGTATAAGGGGGTGAGGGATAAGGCTTGGGGTGGGTCTCTCAGTTGAACAAAATGCATTCTACTGATGAATGTGTCTTCAGTGAAAGACCAGAAGGCAAAGCTCTGGATTTGGCTTTGTGTCATAGGGTGAAGAGTTTTCTGTTCCCTGGGCCCAGAGCCTGAAATGATGAGCTTTCCCAGCCTGTGCACTCAGCTCAAGAAAATACTCTGAAGCCAGAACAGAAAAAATAAAATAAAATAAAATAAAATAAAATAAAATAAAATAAAATAAAATAAAA
>NC_081558.1:27842584-27961089 GCF_022355385.1 Mustela nigripes
AATAGCCATTTCTGCAGATTCCTGTTAGCCTAGAAAGGATTTCATTCAATGAGGAGTCCATGAGTGGGACCTCTGGTGATACTCCTCAAAATAGATCTGGATAGTCACACATGGCCTGCCCTTTGGATAAGCCCATGCACAGATTTTAGAACTACCTTTACCATAAAGATCACATCTTTTTATACCTTCATATGTTCCCTCTGTCATCCTCTAGGCTTGGTATGACCATTGCATTAGGGATTCTTGAGGTTTTCTTAGCAAATGAAGAATGGTGATAGGATGTCTCTACCCAGGAGCTTGTCCACCTTATGAATAAATCACTTAGTTTGGGTATGCTAGTATAGCTTTTCAGTCCTGGGGAAAAGACATGGGAATACTTACTATTCTAAAAACTTTTTTTTTTAAGTTTAGTTGAGCATTTACTCTGTCCTTTAAGTCCCATGCTTCAAACTGGTGCCCTACTTACTGTACAGAGGCAACTGTGGTAAAGTGGATGAGAATGATGTACTGCTATTAGTTCTTTATTCATTCATCCTATGACAATATGCTTATTCAGGATTTACTATGTGTCTCTTTGCTAACTGCTATGCATATAGAATCAATAAGACAGTCCATTCCTTGCCCTCATGAAACGTCCTTCCTTTCTAGTGATGGAGACAGAGTAAACATATATGATGCTCTCTGGATGTGATAAGAAGGAATAAAATAAGTAAAAGGGTAACAATGTCAGCACTGTGGAGGAGCCTCACTAGACTGTGTGCACAGAAGCTCTCTTGGGGGAGGCAGTATTTAAACTGAGACTTGAACCTTGAGAGAAAATCACCTAAGACTGGAATCAGGAAAAGAACATTCCAAACAGAGGAAGATAGCAAATGAAAAGGCACTGTGGCAAGGGAGAATGTGGTTTATTTGAGATGATAAAAAAAGGAAAAATCTGTCAAAAAAAAAAAAAAAAAGAGAGAGAGAGAGAGAGAGAGAGAGAAAGAAAAAAGAAAATCTGTCTAATAAAAGGGGGAGCCTGGCTAGGAAAGAGGAACACAAGTGTCAGAGAGGTGGGCACAGGCAAGATCCTAGAGAAGCTTGTATTCTGGAGACTGGAATTTGGGTTTTATTCTGTGTCTAGTAGGAACCATTAAAATGTCTTAAGTGGGAAATGACTTATACCTTTCAGTGAAATTTGATTCATGTGGAGGATAAATTAGAACATGAAAGCCAGGAGAAGGGGCTGGGAGACTATCCCCAAAGTCAGACCAGCGGTGATGGTGGTTTGGCCAAGGCAATGGTGTAGGAGGAAAACCAGAAACAAGTAGAGTGATAGAGGGGCAGACTATGAGTCCAGAGAGGCACTAAGCAAGGTGATGGCTTTGGTGTAGGAGAGATCCCCAAATGTTAACTTAGTGGATGGCATGAAATCAGTGCTCAATGAACTTTTGATCTAAAATGAGTCACATTTGGAGATTTAAGCTCAATTTCGATCTTTGTTTCTAATGGATCTTTAGGCTCTAGGGGAAGGGGAATTAATTTTCCCACTATTCTTCTAGGTTCTTGACTGAGACCTCCCTCACCCATAATAAAAAGACAGAGTAACATGAGAAAAACAAATTTAGTTATGTATGTACCTATGGTAGCCCCACAGAGATAGGAGACTCAAAGACAGTCAGACAATGAGGCTTATATACATACCATCCTGAACTATGGAAAATGATAGGAGTCTGAGGCTTTAAACGGGTGAAGGCAATTCACAGGAAGGTGAATGCATATTAAGTCTCTCAGGGGAAGACATTCTCTCTGGAAATGACTCTCTTCTTAGCATTGGCCGCCTATCTAAAATTCGTAGGCATTTAAGAGGGAGGTAAAAAATTTTGCCTGCTTTGCTGGGTCCTGATTGCTTTTGGCTTCACATGCCAAAGTGGCCTATTTTGAGGTGGCACATTCTGCTACCCTTCAGGGCAAATCCTTTACCCTCTCTAGATGAGGGTTGGAGGGGATGGCAGATCTGCAAGTCCTTTGTAAATGACCAACCACCCTGACACAGGGGTTATGATGAAGATGGACATTTCTGGAGACATCAGTGCTCATATTGATTTTACTAAGGTCTCTTGGTGTTCACTGACCAGGGCTTGAGTGCAGGTGGCCAGGAGAACTCAGCATTTTATTTTCACCTCTACCCTGACTTTGAGCTTAACTCCCTGTGAGCCTTCCTATGCCAGGAAAGCAGAGAACTCTCCTTGCCCTTCCATTATTGACTTTGGATGAGTTTGTCCAGACCTTGTCAATTCAGATGCTCATTTGGCTGATGGACAATAGGTTAGTGGGAACCAGGCTGCTACCACAGACCCATCTCACGAAAATCAAAGAGCAGCTGGGGGCTCTTGGGGGCTTATTCATCATGGAAATCATTTGAGTATGTGGCTAATTATATGCTTTATTATGGATGCTAATTTGTGCTGGAAGCTGGTACCATGCATGTTAGCATTTAGTTCTAGTTAATGAAGTTGAGTTAAGCATTCAATATATCACAGAGCTCACAATTTCTCCTCTTGGCTAGAACAACTTGGTGTACAAAACTAACAGGTGATGGTGTTGGGGAAGAGAATGCACTCATAGAGTGAGTTTATTCTCTGTAACTCGGGGCTATCTCCAATGCTGTATTGTGCCTGCGTGGTATTAATGTGAGATAATTTTCAGTGGGATAAAACCCTGGGCTTTGCTAAGAGAAGTATCACTGTGATTACTTATTAGCATAATCACAAAGAGCCCCTGTGTGGGTTCCAATGAGGCCAGCTGGAACCCTGTGGTTTCTTTTAAGACAGTCTTAATGTTTTAAGAAGAAGAAATGGAAGCTAGCATAAAAGTGCATTCAGCATATCCCACTCATCTCAGACCTAAGTTTAAGCATCACTGATAACTTTAAAATATGGAAGATAAACAAACTTACTTTGACCTTTGCAAGGAAGAAAATTATCTATTTGCTTTGTTCCTGTTGGTGTTAAGAGGAGTTATGCTTGTGAATCACTGATATATCAATGAGATAATAGACTCCTGGGTGAGCCATTTAATTTTTCTTTTACTGCCATCTTTCATGTCAGGCTGAAAGGAGGAAAACAAAAACAATGTCCTCTATGAAGAACAAGTTTGGTTGACGTTGATTCTTAGGCATTCTTCCTCAGAGTCCAACTCCAGAAACCAGGCCCTCTGAAGGATCTGAGAAGGGGCTGGGGCTGCCGTTGTGAGGCTGGTTACTAGAGCCTCAAGTCTTCCAGAGAGACTGGCTTGAGGGCTTGCTGGAGTCCTCACTGTCCATCCCACAACCAAGTTTTCAGTCATGTCCTTTGTCATTTCATGGGAATTAGTACATTCTGCCACTGCACTGGGGTATTCTACAATCTTGTTGGGCAGGTAGCTGGCTATGTTTCCTTGAGTACTTACTAAGCACCGAACACCATGCTAGGAGCTTGAAATGTAATACTTCACTCCATCTTCAATGCTGCTTCACTAAGGACACTGCCCCTTAAATGCCCAGATCTCAAATGAGAAAAATAGAGAACACAGAGAACAAGAGGAAATGATTCTTGAGTCAGAATGGTTGCCATGTTCAATGTCACAAACCAAGGGTTGACAAACACTTTCCTATAAGGGCACAGAGTTTGTATTTTTGGCTCTGTTGGCTATGAGTTTTTAGTTATAACTTACCTCTGGTGTAGAGAGAATGAACCATAGATAATATGTATGGGTGTGGCCATGTTCTACTAAAATTTTTTTGTAAAAAATTACAAAATTATTTTGTAAATTTTTTTGCACAGACTCAGCCTGTGCCTCATAGTTTGCTGACCCCTATTCCTAAATGCTTGCTCCTTTTTATTCTTCCAGGATCTTTGGTGATGATCTTGATATTTGGAGTCCCATAGAGCCTGGCTCAACATTCAGTCTCTGCCACTTACTCACTATGTTATGTTGGAGTAATCACTTAATGTTGATTAAGTGAGAAATCACTTAATGAGTTTGGTTTTCCTCCTCTGTTAAATGGGCTGAAGGACAACCTAAGAGGGTAATTGAGAAAATCAAATGAGAGAATGAGTATGAAGCATGGAGCACAGAGCATGGCACTGGGAGAGCCAATGGACTGATGGCCCTACCACTTTGGAAGATGCTCTGCTGACCCTGATCCTGACTCCAGGGAGAGTCAGTCTAGGTCTTTCTGCAGTCTTGGAGCCTCCCCAGAGCAGGCAGGGAATGTTCAGGGGCCAGAGACCAGCTTTCAATCCTGCTTCTGTCTCCAAAATAACAATTTGGCATCAGGGAACAAAAGTCAGCTTACAACGGGAATTCAGGCCCCTAAGATCCCAGGGAACATGGGGTCTAATATTAAAGCACAAAGGAGGAAAGCAAGACATTTTTAAAAAGCTTTTTAGAAATGGTAAGAGACACAAAGAGCCCCTCACTGTTTTACACTTGTAAAGAGACCCCTGCAGGATTCCCAGTTCTAATCTGCAGTAAAAAGCTACAGGGCTACAATAAGGCATCTGGTTCCATTGACTTGCTTCCTTTTTTCTCCATAGCCTCTGGCATGAAAACTCAAACCAGTGAGACACTTTAGAATTGGCTTCAGCCGTGTTTCCTGTCAATCAGCTGCTGATCCTGGAAACACAAACATGGTGACATGACACAATTTCTGTTTTCATATCTGTTTTTCTGATATGATCATCTTAGAGGAGATACAGTCGTCAGCTATTTACTTACAGCTCCCTGGGGCGTAGAACCCTGGGGGCAATTAAACCACAGAATTAGATTGAAATAATGGTGATGGTGGTGATGAGAACCCAAAGGGCCAGACAGGCTAGGTCCTGGCTCAGCCTCACACAGGCAGGGTGAATGGGTTTCAGAACTTTCATTTAACAATAGTATTATGCACATTATCTATTTTCTTTTTCAGGACAAGCAAAAAAAATAATTCATTCTTTTCTCTCCTATCACTTGCTTAGTAGCTTAAATCCCAAAAGTCATTTATTAGCTCACAAAACTAAAAGTCTAGGGGGTCTTTTGGTTTCAGGTATAGCTGGATCCAGGAAGCTCAAACATGTCATGAGAATTTAGACAGCACACACACATGTCGTTCATCTTTCCTTCCTGCCCCCTTCTTTCTCTCCCTGTATCTCTAACTCATTTATTCATGAAATAGATGGAAAAAATTAGAAGGCCCCAATGGCAATAGCATCTCTGAGGTACAGAATCAGGTCAGGGTGGTCAAAGAAGTTTTGCTGCAGGAGGAAGTCTCTGAGTTTGGGATTTAATCTGTACTTACTGAAAACCTGCAGAAGAATCTCCTGGACTTTTTTTGCTGTGATATAGTTTGCTGGGCCCCATCCCAGACCAACTGCAAGAGATTCCCAGGGAAAGGCTCTAGGCTGCTTTTCTTTGGCAAGTTCCTTCTAAATCTTGTGGACATTCTAGTTGAGAAAAATTTTAGGGCTAACAGCTTCTTGTTCTGCACAATTAAGTAATAAATTGTAATTCAAGTTTGTATACTGAAGCTAGACCAGGAAATACAAAATACATAGGGTAGATATTTTATAGAGTTTCCAGAACACTTACTCAGGAAGGCTGTTGGATCCCCCTACTCTCCAGGCTTCCTGGAGACAGCCTCCCTGGAATGCTAAAAGAAGACAGTATTCTCTTTTTCATTCAGCAGTGCAGGAAGCATGGAAATCTTATGAAGATCTCATCTCTAGCTAGTCTTAGCTCTATCTAGATGACTTGCCTAGAAAAAAAAAGCCTCATAGATATTAAATCCCCAGGACATGTTCATGAGTTCCTTTCATCTATCACTGTAATCTTGGAAGAGGAAAGTACAGTGTCTCTAACTCATGTGCTCCTAGATCTTCTTGCTATACCAGATCTAGTGTGGGTTCTGCAGTCTGCAGAGAGATGGCTGCATTCAACATCTGGCTGTGCCCCATACAGGCTGAGTGACCTTGAACAACTCTGAGCCTGTTAATGAACATCTCTAAGCCTCAGTTTTCTCCTAAGCAACACCTATCTCACAAGATGGTGAGAATTAAGAGTGAGAACTATATGGGAGGCATTTAACATAAGATCTGGCAAGTAATATGTGCTCATTTAATCTCAGCTACTCTGACTTGACCTTCATCTGTGATATACAGGATATACTTCATCTGTGATATACAGGAAGGATAAGTAAGATTTTAATATGAGAAAACTATCCAGGCCCTATATCTTCTGCAAACTGGCGTTGGTTCAATAGAGCCTTGGTTTCTATTAGTTTCTCTGTTGGCCTTGATTATGTAAAATTAATTGTATATAGTTATAAGGAAATGATAATGAACATTTCCATCAGGGAATCAACAGAGCTTAGTAGTTAAGACCAAGAGTTTTGGTGTAAAACAAACATGGATGTGAGCCTGGTCCTGTCACTTAACTAACTCTGTATTCTCAGGCAAGTTATTTAACTTCTCCGGCCTCATTTCCTAGTCTGTAAAATGGGAAGAATAATAGGATTCACGCTCCTGGGTTGTTGCGGAGATTAACTGGTAGAAGTAAAGCACCATATTTTCTCCATGGAAAGTGGTCTCTACCACCCCCACCACCATCATTTACAAAGACCCTTGTTAAGTGGGGTGTTTCTATGCTTCATATACTTTATGGAAAGACAGTTTTGTTGGGTTTGCTTTT
Source organism: Mustela nigripes (assembly GCF_022355385.1). Taxonomy (NCBI): domain Eukaryota; kingdom Metazoa; phylum Chordata; class Mammalia; order Carnivora; family Mustelidae; genus Mustela; species Mustela nigripes. The sequence goes on from NC_081558.1 coordinate 27,849,275, forward strand.
TCTTACAAAAAATGGCTATACAATACAATGGCTTATTACCATCAGCTCTACTTACATTAGCAAAAAGGGGCTCTACCAGACAGAGGAAAGAAGCTCGGGTTGGAAGAATGGGTAGAGGAGAACGCAGTGAATTTCTCAGATTACTTAAGACTGTGAATGTTCCAGGATCCTTGGGGTTGGGGTTGTGGGGTGCATTGCCAAATTCTTTTTGTTGGAATTACTTCTCCTTTCTTCCCCTTCCCTTTTCTCTATTTTTTTTAAGATGGCTATAGTTATGGAGTTCTAGATTTTCCACCTTGAAATTGGGCCATCCCTTTCCTTCTATGGCAAATGTTGGTAAAACACAAAAGTGCCATTTGTTTCTTCCTGCCTATTCATTCTTGCTGCAGAATAATGGAAGAATGGAGGAAGGCACTATCAAAGGCATTTCTGTTCAAAAGGAAAACTCCTCAATGATCACTATTACCGCTGCAAGTTCCGTCTGCTGCTTTCACAGTGTAATCATTTTCCTCTCCTTGATTTTTGCCTGTTTCCCTGAGGCACCTGAACCTGAGATAGTTTTTCCCCCTTTCAAGATGTGCCTGTTGATTAGAAAGCATTAGGGGAGGCTCAGTGTGGCTCTAGGGCAACAGCCAGGGCACTCTCCAGGGCACCCACAGAGCTGGGTCTGCATTGCCACCAGTGGGAAGCATAGCACTGCTGGGGCAGGGGTGGAGTTTTGGAGGCCCGTGGACAAAATAGCCAAAAAACCCATTAAATCGTAAGGTGAGAAGTTGTTCCCTTCCCACTTCTCTTTCAGTCCTCAAGGAGCAGGACTCTGTCTGGTGCTAGTGTATTTTAACACCTCTCTACCGCTTGCTAATGCCCCTTTATAATAAAGTGAGAAGGCAGGCCTCAGAGGCAGGACTTTCAGCAGCTCACAGGACCTACTAGAATTTAATAGCCTTGTATTCATCCTTATGGTTAGCGTCTGTGTATGGCAAGGGATAGTGCTTTTCCATTTACTGCAGTAATTTTACGTTTTCTTGAACAAACGTAAGTAAAAAGAGAGTTAAGTAAAATGAGATATGTTAATAACACCGGCATGTCATCATGACAAACATATTGAAGGCTGGGAAGGTTGCCAAGAGCTAAAGTTTGGGGGAAATTGTGCTGGGAGCAGTGACATACTTTCCCTCTTGAGGGTTTACTTCCAAGGTGGAGCCACCTTCTCATAGAGTCAGATGGTCCCATCTATCAGTCTGTGAGGGGCTGTCTGAACACAAAAGGACAAGCTCTCCAAAGGAATAAAGAGACAGAGCCAGGGGATATTTTAGCTCTAGTCTTTGGTTGTGAGTGAAAGACTTCCCCTGGGCTCCATCCCCAGAAGAGTCAGGGCAGCAAAGAGAGGGGACTTCAGAGTCTGGTGTCCTGGGGTTTATATCTCAGTCAGCAGTGTATCATTAGAGATTCTGGATTCCACTGGGGTTCAACGCTGAGCTCGGACACTTACTAACTGGGTAACCATGGGCAAGGCACACATCCTTGTGCTGCAATTTTCCTATCTGTAAAATGGGATAATAAGAATAGACTTACTCGTAGGGTGTTAAGCAGATTGATTGGAATAACAATATAGAGTACCTAGAAAAAAATGCCTGAAACATTATCTCGTGGTAAATGCCCAATAAATGTAAGGTGCTATTATTATTGTCATCATCATTGCCACCCCCTTGGGTAACATCCTCTTGGAGCCTCATTTCCCTTGTTGGTAAAATCAGACTGGTACCATCTGCCTCAAAAGGTACATAGCTGTTGCATAATCAATGCAGGCTTCCTACCATTCTCTTTTCCTGGAAATATAAGATAGGTAAGGTAATGCAAACTTCTAAAGCTATAGGTATATGGCTTTCATACCTTACTTAATTTTGACTGGGAGCACAACCACAATGAGGTTTTTGAGGGAAATGCCTGTCTATACACCAAGTCATTGGCAATGCTTGATAGCCATGGTTGTGAGAAGCAGATATGAATGTCAGACATTCAAAATGATACCTCTGCCTTCTGGTGGAGTTGTTTGCCGACCAGGGCCAAAGAAAGTCACTCCATTTGTAAGAGTCCTTTTGAACAACCATATTCCACCGATAGCACGCATGAGCTCCTTTTCTCCTACTATAGAAACATTGATGTCTTCAGCAGCTAAGTCCAATTTTCAACCCATGTTGCTTCTCGTGGCTGAAGTTAGCACCATCTTATTAAGTTGGTAGTGAGCTATAGCTGCCCCACTTTCCCTCTGTTCCTCTATCGATCTAAACTAATCACTTAATTAGCCCAGACAAGAAGTCTTCTGTGGTGTTAAATAACTCCAGAAACCTACCGGAGATGCTTGAGTGGACCGATTGGATTTAACTTGCAGTTCATTACCTCTCGACTAAGATATGTTAAATTCAGGGCCTGGAAAGCGAGCTGGATTCTGTACTGGAAACAAATTCTGTTTACTTACAGTACCAAAAAAAAAAAAAAAAAAAAAAAAATCATCCCTTCAAGCCAGTGGTTTTCAAAGTGTGGACCCTGCCACACCCGTGTCAGGATCACCCGGGAACATATCAGGGCCCACTCCAGAGCTACAGAATCAGAAACTCTGGAGGTAGGGCCTTACAATAAGTTTTAACAAGCCCTGCCAGTGATATTTATAAAGAACTCTTGCTTGAGGCTGTCTCTCAGAGTCAAGGACTTATTTATTTGGGCCTATTTTTTTTTTTAGCAAGGAAAGCTGAGCAACCTGGATGGGAAGACTGCTTACTAAAGTATGACATTGAACCAGCAGCCTGGAGCTCATTGGGAATCTGAAAGTATTAGTTCAGATTCTTCCTTAGGAATGGCACAAGATAGAGAGGTAGGCACCCTGGCCAGGGTGACTAGGCAGAATGCTCAGAGAGTGACCAAAGTGCTGCTTTATTACAGAAATATGAGAGAACAGTGGGACATTTTCAGGGTGACATAAAGAGCACAAGAAAGCTTCACTTGCTTTTAGAAGTCTTCCCTAGAATGGACACACAGAAGGTACTTAATAAATGCTCCTAGACAAAGATTGAACCTTAGTATATTGTTTTTCCCCAGATAATTTTGATCTGGAATATATAGGTGTGTGTGGGTTTTGTTTTGTTTTTTTGTTTTTTGTTTTTTGCCTTTGTTTGTGGGGAAAACCAGGAGTTAGCCATAGCGCATCAACTGTTCCCTCTTACACTGTATTCTGAGAAAAAGCTTGGCTTAGAGGAAAGAGCTCCAGGCTTTAGGTCGCATATATGTGTTCTTACTAGTGCATGACCTTAAGCAACTCACAAACTCTGAACTGCTGGTTCCTCATCTACGGAAAGAGAATAATAGTTATTTCTGGATGTTTTTGCTCAGCGCTGTAGCAGGGGCACCCAATATATGCAATACTTGGCATATAGTAGTTGTTGGATAAATATCTGTTTAAAAGAAAGGAAGGAACGAAAGAAGGAAAATGGGTTAAGGTTTCTTGTTGTTGTTGTTTTTGAGGCTTATATGAAATAGTGTTTTGAAAATGCCTGGCATAATGCTTGGTACAGAGAGACCCTGCAAATAGTATCCCATGATGAGGTGGTGGAGAAGAAGAAGAAGAGGATGGAATTCAGAAAACCATCTTCTAGGTACCTAGAATTGGACCTGTATTCTTGCTGAAACTAGATCTGCTCTTCCCATTCCTCTTCCCTCTGCAATCCCTGGTTACTCCCCTTCCCAGCGACACCTCAGGAGCCATCTCAGTTTTGGCTGCTAAAACTATAGCCTTCAATTTGATGTACGGTAGAGATGGTCAAGATGTTTGCAGGACCGAAATGCACTACAGATATGTGGCCATGTTTGAGAGTTTTTAGTGGTGGTTATTCCAAGTGGGACTGATGGGTTTTCAATCCCGGTAACTAAGTAATTACATGTTAATGATTTTACATTGTTCTATATCCAGGATAAGTGATCATTAATCTTTTGGTTAACACATTTGCATCAGAGTCAGAGGAAGCATTTTTGGTAATACTCTTCCTATATGTTTTTAAGTTATAGAAATGTCATGAGTTGCTTTCATTTACATGATTAAAGGGATGCTCTCACCTTGAGAATGCCCAAATATTCCCTGCCTTCCCTTAACTATCCCTTTCCCTTTCCCTTTGAACATCAATACAAAGGACGAACCTACCAACTTGATAGTTCAGGAGAGAAATTGGAAATGATATTTATTAAATTTGCTGAGAGCCCTTCATTATTGATTATTCTCCAAAAGGGACAGGCTTTTGGGAATAAGACCTGAGTTGATCCCCAATCCACCCATTATCAACTTTGTAAACTTGATCAAGTTCCCTAACTTTTCTGAACCTAAATCTCCATATATTTATTTTTAGGGATCTTGTATGGATTAAACAAAATAATATTTGCAAATGTATCTACAATAAAAACACAACAAAATTTCATTTCCTTCTTTGACCAGCCTGTTGTTCAGTTATACTCCATAGCTATAGCTCCTGAAAGAAGTAGGTACATCCCCAGACTTAGTCTCAAGCTTCGATACAGAGAGGGCTGGATGGGAGAGGTTTCTGTTTCATGAGACACACAGCTCCTTCATACCATCTGAAAGAATTGATGGGGTTTGAGAAGAATTGTTGTATAACTTTGGGTCAGCTGTGGTAGAGATAATCATGGGAAAAGTTTCTTTCCAGTTCTTTGCCAAAAATAGAGTATCCTTCTCTTTTGCCATTTGGAATTTGATTATAGATAGAAAATAAAGATAAGGAATGGGCCTGGAGTTTGAAAAGGGAGCACATACAGATACATAGGGGACATCTTCCTTCAGAATGCTGTCAATACAGAGACTGGTTGCTGTGCTCTTGTCTGATAAGCATGATGGAATGGATGCCCGTATACATATAGTTATCTATTGTTTATCGTAACATTAGGAACTGCCCAGCTCTTGGGCAAACCCGAAACCACCTAGTGGGTATTGTGTCCAAGAAGAAATGAGAAAGAAAAAGACTTCTAGGGATACTGTCTTTTCTTCTGATTTTTCTCTATACAGACCAGACCCACTTTAGCAAATGGAGTAATAGTTACTTTTCCCATATTGGTATCAGTAGGATTTGTTAGTTCTAGAAACATCTCTTAAAAGGCACTATAAACAGTACTTATTGGGTTATCAGGCCTCCCATCAGGCCTGGGTTCACGGGGCTGGCATGGAAGTAGAGCTTCAGGCCTGGCCTTCTGTACCCCCAGCCTCCACAACCTCCACAGTCTCCAAACCATGGCAGAGTTATAGGAAGATGTTAAGCTGAGGAAACGCATGGGAGGAAGGGCAGAAATGAGGCTCCTCTAGAATTTCAGTTGGACAGACAAAATGGAAACCGCAGCTGCTGGTCGGTTTGCAGTATCACACAACTGTTTCATCAGAGACTATTCCTTCACTTCTTGGAAAGCCATTGAGTAACATGTGGAATTAGCCCCCATGGCATTGGCTGGGTCTTCTGGTGACATCTGCTATTAAAATGGAGATGGAATTGGTGTCTGACCTTCTGGGGATAAGAAAAATCAGTACTTTAACCACAAATCAGCCACCCTTGAGCTGGGGGAAATCACCAGTACTTGCCATCTTCCCTCACTGGTGTTTTTTCTCCTGAACACATCCTACTCATATTGCGGTGCTTTTTCCTTTTAGCTAAGAAAGAAGCCTCTCAAACAGTTCTTGGGAATAAGAGGCTTTGGGGTCTCAAGAAGGCATTTGCCAAACTATTGTCAACCAATAGGACTTTAGCAAAGACATAGAAGAAGATTTGAAAGAAGAGGTGATTGCCATACTCAGTTTATTGGCTTATACTAGATCAGAAATTGTCAAACATCAAATGTCCTAGAGAGTGGTTTGGATGGTGCCCTCCTCCCCCAAGATACATCCAAGTCAAATCCCGGGAACATCTAAATGTTTTCTAATTTGGAAAAGGGCCTTTGTAGATGTAATTAAGTCAAGGACATTAAGACCATGAGAACATCATTCTGGATTATTTGGGTGTGCCCTTAATCCAGTGACAAGTCTCTTTTGAAGAGATACATAGAGGAGACACACAGAAGAGGGGGAAGGTGAAGACAGAGGCAGAGAGTGGGATTTTGTCAAGAAAATCCAAGGTTTTCTTGACAACCACAAGCAGCTAGGAGAGATTTCCTCCAGAACCTCTGGAGGGAGCAGGGCCTCCCTGGACTTTGGACTTCTGACCTCCAAAACTGTGAGGGGACACATTTCTCTCATTTGGCACCACCCAGTTTGCAGTAATTTGTTGCAGCACTCACAGGAAACTAATATGCCTTACGTCGATGATGGTGTTGAGGTCAGGGAATAGCCCATAAGGCAACAGAGATTCTTAGGGAGGGTTTTTGTGGTTCTTTATCACAGTGCCATTGATATGTTTTATTTTTCTCTATAAACTCAACTCCCCCCTTTTATTAATATACCAGAGAAGAAAAAGAACCTACTTTTGTCATCCTTCCTTATAGAAATTGACTATTCCAGAAAAAAAATTTTTTTTGACTATTCCCAGCAAGGGGCATGCTTCCTCAACCAACATCAAGAGCTTCTCCATTCCCTTTAGTTACATTCCTACCACTCAAATGGCCCAGTCCGAGGTGTCTGATCACTTCATTACCTGATTATTAGTTTCTTGAAGCCCATTTTTGCCATCTTAAGCTCTTTCAGCTCTGCCTCTCTGCACCCAAGGCAGGAGAATACAGCCGAGGAAAAACTATGCATTTCTTGTTCTGTTTTGTTTGCTACCAAAAATGGAAACTAAATTTTATCTCAGCTTTAACAAACCGTTGGTTATAGGAAGCACGGTAGTTCTGAAAGATTGACTTCCTCAGTTGTGTCTTTCAGAGGCCCCCAAATATCAATTTTTAAGTTACCCAACACACCAGATAAATATTTTAACTACCGTTTTATTTCCATCCAGGCCAAGGGACAATTTAGAAAAGGTTCTATTCTAAGTACATAGCCCAGGAAGTGTGGAAGGGCTGTCGATGCTGTTATTATTGAAGTTAGCCTGTCAGTCATCGTGATTGAAACGTAACCCCGATGGCTTCCACAAGTGTAATAAAATGCTTCGCAAAAGGTTGCAGAATTGTAGGATGTAATAAAGTCTGCTTAGCTTCATTTCCAATGCCGCAGAGTTCTAGAGAATGAGGCCCATTTCCTTATGCCTTGGGATTTGTTCAAGTTACTTTCATGCCTGGAAATGACAGAACGTAAAAACAGACATTTAGTTAGAACCAATAGCATTTTTTGAGTTATGGCCATAAACAAAATGTTAAGTTTGCTTACTGCTAATCTATCGGATTGCCACTAACAATTTCCAAGAAGCCATAAAGATGTGGGCAGAACGTATGAAATAGGTGGGTTCCAACCCTGCTGGTGTCTGTACTCCCCGGATCCCTACATTTTCTGTGGCTTCTGTCCACACCCCACATCCCAGAGGTCAGTTGTGTGGTGTCTGAAGGATCTATTTTATGGACACGAGCCTTACATACAAATGAAGCCAATTCAGACCTTTATTAATTAGGTAAGAATGGATTCTCAAACATAGAAGTTACCAGAATTACCGGGTAAGCTTGTTAAAAACACAGATTTCTCAAGCTTGTTCCCCACATTCTGACTCAGCAGATCTGGAGAGAGGCCTGAGACTGTGCTTTTAACGAGCTCTCCAGAAGATTCTGAGATTTGGGGAATTATTGAGCTATTGTGTAGCAGGCAGAATTCACTTTGCTTCAAGTCTAAGTTACCGTAAGGATTGGGCTAGAATTAAAACAAATAATTTCTACTCATAAAATAAGAAAGGGGGAAGTTAATCGTGGAAAGATAAGAAAGGCCCTAGATCATAGGAATGCCTTTCATATCTCTGGCATTCTCCCTCTACCCCGGAGGAGAACCTGTTGGATCCTTGGTTTCTGGGCCTTAATTACTGGTATCAGTACATTAGGAGTGGTAGGGAACTGGACAGTGTGAGGCTACCAGCTTGGAGGACACTGGGAAAGGCAGACAGTTACAGGAAAGAGAAAATTAACTAGGAGGGGAAGAAAGATGAGAAATTTCTGGGCTGGATTCCATGATACTGGGGGAAGGTTGAAAGAAGGGGTGCCAGGAGACGTTGGACACAGCCACCATGGGTGTGATACAGGAGGAGATTTTGAGGAACTTTGTTGAGAAGCACAAATGGACTTCCCCTTCAGGGTTTTCAAAAGACTTCAGTGTAGATTTACATGGCTTTTCACTTCCTGTTTGCTATTTGTGTTAAATGGATGGCTCTGGGTGCAACCCCATGGACACAGATCTGGGAGGCTGAGCTGCAAATCCTCTGCTTCCTAGGTCCAGTGTGTAGTTCAAGGGTGTCCCCAGTATGGGCTTGTTCAGTCCTACCTGGGTGAGGAGACTCTGGCATATGGAGAGAGTTTTTACTGAGTCTAGCATTATGCTTTTTCTTCTAAGTACAGAGAGGTCAAGGTCAGAGAGCAAAGGGCAGACAGGCATCCCTTTGGAAGTATATCTGGTCCCTTCCAGGACCCAGAACATAGAAGCCTAACCACTTCTGCTTCAGCCTTCACATTTGAGCTCAGGTTCCACTCTTCCTCCTGCTCCCCACCTCTGCATTTACTGCTATCTGGGAGTGAGGGGTGGAAAGTAGGGTGTAGGCACCAGTCAGTTTGCAGCTCCCCTCCCTCGTTCCCGAGATGGGGGCCTGTTTCCTTTCTCTATGACATTGGGATCGTTCTCTATTGTGCTTAGCACCACCCATCTTGTCTGGGCATACAGGTCATCTCCTGATCATTCATCATTGCCCTTGTCCTTGAACAATTATTGACTTTGAGTCAGAGGCACCTGTGCAGGCCTGAAAATGGATGTGCCCTTTCTTTTCCTCCGCCTCACCTGTCTAGGGCAGATTTATGTCCTAGGAGAAGTTTCCCTCGGTTTTATTTTTGGTCTTTTGAACGTTGTGGCCCCGTGTTATTGGTCACACCCGCCCTCCCTGACACCAACCCTGTAATTTCTGATTCTCCACGGAAGCCTCGTTCTGTACCTGAGCGGACTTTCCGTCAGTCTACTGACAATGCTTCCGCACACATCCCTCACCAGGACTGGCATCCACACAGTCTGCCTCACTTCTGCAGGCTCTGCATTTAGCAGTTCCTTTTCTCCAACAAGCCTGGAAGCTTGTGGGAAGCAGAGTCTGCTTTTAAAGCCAGAGCACAGAGAGGGACCTTGTCGGGCTTTGTGGAGACTTGGGTCTGAGGCCCAGCTTCTTGACTGACTGGCTGTGTGTTTACAGGGGATGTGGATTGCCTGGCTGGGGGTGGTGGGGTTTGAGGAGAGGACTGAGCCTGTGAATGCACACAAAGCACTTGAAGCAGAGTCTCCCCCACTGTAAGCACTCACTCAGGTTAGCCCCTGATGTCACTACTGTGACTACCGTGATTTTCCCTCTGGATTGCATTACCAGTCAAAGCCAGCGAATGTTAGAACTTAACTACACAGCAAGAGATTCAGTCTCTCTCTCTCTCTTTTTTAAAGATTTAATTTATTTATTTGACAGAGACAAGAGAGGGAACACAAGACAGGGAGTGGGAAGGGAGAAGCAGGCCTCGCACTGAGCAGGGAGATTGATGTGGGGCTGGATCCCAGGATCCTAGGATCATGACCTGAGCCAAAGGCAGACGCTTAACGACTGAGCCTCCCAGGCGCCCCTCAGTCTCACTTTTGGAGAGGGTGCATCTGGGCAAGGTGCTTGTCATCCCGTCTTGTGGTTGGATGTCATATGGTAGGTGACCTTCATGTCCCTTGTTCCCTCTAATATTCCCTTAGACAGTGGTGTCTTTTGGTGATGCCTGGGTATATCAACAAATGTCTTTCCTGAGGCATGAGTGAGACCCAGAGGAGGTGCAAGGAGGGGAATGATGGGATCCTCAAGGTGCTTCTAGCTCCTGTGGAGAGATGCCTAGCATAGCACGCGGTCAGGCGAGATGATCACGGGCTGGGCAACCAGTCCCCAAAATGTGGCCTTTCTGGGGCCTCAAGAACAGACAGCACAGGCCTGGAATGTGTGAAGGGTGATTGATCGCCACAAACGTATGTTTTTCCAATATTTCTATGTCTCTAATCTAGTGGCAGATGAACTGAGGACACCCCGCTCCCGGGCAAGGCCGTGCTTGAGGAGTAACGGAGTAGCATGAAGTTCCGGGGGGAGGTTTACTTTGCAGGATAGGGAATAAAGGCAGACGGGACGCACCATGACCTTAGTCTGTAGAAGAGAGTTTTGGAAAGGAGAGCTTCAATTTGGAAGGAAAATACAAATGTCTGAAGGAGAAAGATTAAGTTTTGAGTAGGGCTGGCTGTGTGGTGGATGCTGTCTTTTTCCCCTCTGGCTCTCCCTGTTGCCTCAGGCAAGTCTTCTATGTTGATTTGCATGTTGTTGTCAGGAGTTAGTGAGTACAAACAGAAGCAGAGGGACACACGGATCCCCTGGGTTATGAGCTAAACCATGCCGACTTCTCCTTGACCATGTAGGTGTTTTCATGCTCCAAAAAGTCATTCTCCACAACTCGGAAGCAGAGTTCCCTGTTTTCAACAGATCCAGCCAGGCTCTGCATACATTTATAGACGATGTCTTTTCACTACGGTGTCAGCAAAGAAAGCTTCTACCTCGTACTCTGTGCCTCCTACTCTCTGATCGGCCCAGAGGAGAAGTTTTTTGCTTTGAGGCTAAGAAAACAGATGAACATCTCTCTATTCTGTAGGTGAATGTGGACAGGAGCTGGCCACAGTCCACCTAGCTGACAGAATGCAAAAGGAACACTGGGGGACACAAAAACTCAACACACCGTCTCCTTCGGTTTCTTGAAGGTTGTGTTTCTCAATGTGGCTATTCACTGGAATTACCCGCCCCCTCCCCCCACCAAGATTCTGATCTAATGGGTCAGAAGTGTGGCTTAGACTTCTGGGGATATCACTGAATGTGAAAGCGAAGAGCTCCAACCCTGTCTCCTTTTTGATTCAGCTCTGAAGTGTGCTCCCCAAAAAATGTTCCAGCTGCCCCAAAGCAATTCAGGAGCCGGAGACAAGTTTCAGTAGGTTTCAGATGCAGACTCCAAGGCTGTCCGTCTGCCACAGTCTTAGCCAAGCCGCACACACGGGGCAAGTGTCGACCTTCAAAGGGAAGCGATTCCTGCCCATGAGCTTGTATGAGATGACTTGATGTCACAGGGATGTCACAGAAATTGTTTTAAGTCATAGTAATCACACTCACCAGCAAAACCAAGTATTGAGACCCTGACATCAAATTCCTCTGTAACAATCTCTTCTATGAAAAGTAACTCTTTGTTCCTAGCAGCCTAGAGATACAGGCAGACAGCCACGGAAAGTCATTCTGCTCACACCAAAAACAAGAAGAGCAATTTTCTATGGGCAGGCAACTTTGACCTCTGCTTTTCAGCTTTTTCTTAATAAACTGGTCTCAGAAATTGGGCCACAGAAGCCGCTGGTGGCAATCTCTTAGAGTAAGTGGGTAAAGGGGCAGCTGGGGGAGAAATGGCAAGGAACAGAGAACCACTCTGATGAGGAACTCTGAAGCAATGCAATTATTCTTCCCTCTAGAGATAGAAGGGGTTACGCCCCAGCACAGTGGCCAGAAACCCAGCAGTGCGAGGACAGACTCAAGAGAGCAGGGTGATCTCACGCCAAGTTTCCTGGCTCAAAACCATTCCTCTGTGGTGCACACCTGGCACTGATTAATAACACAACTTCCTTTGATGAGCTAGTGTGCATTAACTTCCGCCGAAATTTCCCCGTGGCCCAGTCCCGCGTTTGTGCCTCCTTGAGGGCACCGTGGGGCCAGCCCCGCTCAGGAGGGGGGATGCCGTGTGCTGTTCTGCACAGAGGTGGGGCTCACCCGGGGGCTGTCCTTTATAGAGTGGCCACAGACTCGGCATTGTCGGTTTTCTCTTTGAAGGGATAAATCAAACACTAAGAACAGCAAACACACAAGAAAGATGATGCCCAAGCTTGTAGCTGTGAGTGATTTACCGAGACCCCGCGGGGCTCAGCACTTCCTTTATCCCACTGTCTCCTGGCAAGTGAAGCTGTGAAGCCTTTGAGGCTTGACAGTGGGAGTGAGGAGGCAGAACAGAGCAAACCCGCTCCTGGCAAATTCATGGCACTCCCGGAGCGTTTTCTTGTTGCCCACTTGAAACCAGTAAGGCCTCTGTCTTCCACGTTTGTCCCTTTGACGTCCCCTTCCCCGTGTCTGTACGGAGCAAAGACTCCCCTTAAAAGGCTTTCTCGTTCCGAGGGAGCTTATGAAGAACAGGCTTTATTTGTCTCTAAATCTTCAGCTGATATTACTTTTCCCCGAGACTCAGTTGAAATGAAAAAGGATTACTTTATATTTACTTGTGTCTTTCGTGAGAGAAACTAATTTTGAGAAAGAAAGTCCCTACAATGTGAAATACTTTCCCTGCTTCTCAACTCTCCAAAGGGGCAAAAGGAAAGCTAAAAGGTATACATGCTTTGTCATTTACTCTGTCTGACAGCTTCTTCTTATCATGCTTTTGAGGGTGACCTTCCCCTCACATATTTCTTCGCTCTACTTGTGCTCTTCTGTTATAATGAAATTTTGGAGCCAACCATGGCACGGGCTACCTTTGATAATTAATGGCTCTGAGAGTTTGCTGACTGTGTTATTTAATTAATGGCACTTGTGTCTGGAGTTTGTGCAACTCTGTGGTTGAATAAAAGGTGTATTTGCTGAGGGATTACAGGCAAATACTCAAGGATCGTCACACTGAGGATTTGTCAGGGTTCAGCACATTTAACAGCCTAATGGGGTTATTATATTTTTTTGTTCTCTGCCATTTAAAAGATATTGAAGTTGATATAACTCTGTCCTTTCTGCCTAATATGAGAGTTTAGATTATAATCCAAAAAATCCTTAGGCTAATGGATTAAAAATCTATTGCCTGGAGCAGGGCCTTTCATCAAAAACAAAAAGATGGAATCTTGAAGGCTCTATTTTGAGCATGAAGGTGATGGTTTAAAAAAGTTCCACTTTGCTTCACTGACTCAAAAAGAGACTAACCTGAATTACACTCAAGGTCTGCTTGGGACCAAAAGATCAAAGGTTGAAAACTGGTGAGGAAACACAGTTGAAAGCTACTGGGAACACAGAATAGTTCCTATCACCCTGCTTTTCCTGAGACTCTTTCTCATGCTAAGAATGAAATGCAGAAGAAAAGGCAGAGATGAACACATCCATGCAGAGACATCAGCAGTCTGTATGGGGAAATCTGTACGGAGCTATCTCTACGGGTATTCATACAGAGACTACAAAGAGGAATGATCTTAGGCCTGTGCTATCACTCTGTGTGCCTAGACGTGTTATGTCTGCTCTCTGGATCACTGTTTCTGTCTTTGCGGAACTGTATATTGACCCCGTTTTGGCCCATAGATGCTCAGAGTAATTTCTTTCAATAGGGACATGGAAGCTGACTATCCCACTGATAGAAGGGATAGCTGAGTGCTCACTTTGAGGACTTGAGGATTCTCTTTTTCAGGAAGGGACTCCTTGCTGGGCTTATTAATGTGAGAGGGCGAGAAGGAGCACCCAATCTCCAGCACTCAACCAGCTGGTCCAGGGGATAAGACGCAAGCCAGCATCCTGGCTTCTTCCTTGCTCCATCCCACCAGAGGCCTCCCCAGTCATGGCAGACAGTGGAAACAGAGGCGCCACCACACAAAGTTCAACTGGAGTGAGGAGAGAGGCCCTAAAAGTTGTGCACGGCAGGGAAAGCCATCTGTCCTGAGCATCCACCAGCCAGCTCTTGTGCGAAGAGGTGTACAGCTTTATGTATGTCTTCACCTCATGCAGTCTTCACCTCAGCCAGATGAGGTAGATGTCATAACGCCAGTGTTCCAGCTGGGAAAGGGTCACACGGTAAGTGCAAGATTGGAAGCAGATGTGCTTAATCCCAGAGCTTACCCTCTTCACACCTGCAGTGGCCAGGACGGTCGCCACTAGCCACACGCTGTAAGTGGGCACCAAAAGATATGACTTGAGATGTGCAGAAAGTATAAAGTCTAGGTTTCAAAGACTTACTCTAAAAGAAGGATGCAAAACAGCTCAATCATTTTTTATATTTATATTTTTAGATCATAAAGATATTAAAATAATATTTGGATATACTGGTTTAAATATAAATACAAATATATTAATCGGTCCTTAATGTAGCTACTGAGAAATTTCAAATGACATATGTGACTCATGTTCGGTTCCTACGGGACAGTGCTCCTCCGTGACGGTATCCTGGTCTGGGGTTCTGGAATGAGCAGAGTGAAGCTTTCCAGGTGTGGGGAGACAGAGGCTCTGCGAGCATCTGAAGAGTTCATTTAGTGTTCAGTATTTAAGAACATGAGCTCTGGGTTCAAGTTAGGCCTGTGACTTATTTGCGGCGTAACCTTGATCAAGTTACTCTGCCTTTTCGTGCCTCAGTTCCATCATCTACAGAATGGGAACTTAACTGTACCTATTCTCCTAGAGTTGTTAGGAGAACTCAGGATGATACAGGTAAGGCACCTCTAGACTCTAAAGAAATGTCAGCAAGTGATTTGAACACTCATGATATGCCAGGAGCTATTGCAAGTGCTAGAGACAGTAATGGCCCCATCCTTAGACACTTACTTGCTAGGGGAGCATGCAGACAAACAAATCAATCTCTAATGTGATGACAGACGATGGTGAACACTAGTAAGGAAAATAAGGCCAGTTTAAGGGAAAGAAGCATACCGAGGCACTACTTTAGACTGGGCACTTAGGGAAGGCCTTTTGGGAGCAGGTGACATTTGATCAAATCCTGCATGGAAGGAGAAAAGAATTTCAGGCAGAGGGGGACAAGTGGGGCCAGCAAAAGTGGGGGTGTGTCTGATGTGACCTGGTGACAGCAGGAAGGCAGGAAGACTGGAAGAATGAGTGTGGGTGAGAGAGCTGGGAGAGGAAGCTGGATTTGATCTCCTGTCCTCTACTGTGGCCACCAAAACTTCTCGGGAGTAAGTCCTGGCTGGCTTTCCCACATATGGAGGAGAGACATAATCTAGCTTGCCATTTACAAGAACTTCCTATTTTAATGTACTTATTCTTTTGTATGACCTTGGGTGAGTTTGGGGGGATAGATGCGTATTTTAAGAGTCAGAGGCAAGAATTGACATACGGTATGCTATATACAGAAGCTATATTTTTAACTACAATATCACAAAAGCTTACCCAGAATGAGGGGGAAGTTCTTAGGTTTTACTGAGAATACTTTCCTTTTAAAATTTTGCACTACATTGCATTTCCATGGAGTCTCATTCTTTTAAAGGATTAAAAAAAAATTAAAATTAACTGCACATGAGATCTTCCACCTTAAAAGAAAAGAAAAGGAAAAAAAAAAAACAAAACCTGCCTGGATAGATAACAGATCCTTGAGAAGAGAGAAATAAAACAGAACTTTGATAGGGGTGCCAAAGATAAATGCTGATTTAACTACAGTAGGCATATTCCGTGTTCCAAGTTGATAACTCTGGAATCTAAGGAGCCACCCGAGAGCGGATGAGAGAGGGGGCAGAGTTCTAAGAACGGCCCAGAGTTCCGCAGTGCCAAGACTGGCCTTGCCTGTGAGAAAGCTTCCTTTTCCTAAAGCTATAACTCTGGCTTATCATTTCTAATTAAAAAGTGATTCAAGCAATATCCTGGGCTTTCACTTCTTCAAAGAAATACCACACCGTCAGTTTGCAGCTTAGAATGCCAACAGTTCTAAACTTTTTGTGGGCCTCCTCGGAACAAGATGTAGAGCTTTAGCAGAGGGAAAATTGCTATGAACATCTAATTACATTCAAAGCCATTTTTACCTGTCTTAAAGGAATGGAAATGATCTGCCAGTTTTTATAGACCTTCTTGACCTAAAGATATCTGCTGGCGGAAAGGGAATCCTCAATTGGGTTCTTTTAATGCTTTAATTATTACATGAGCTATCCTTTTACGCACTGACTCACACACTTTGAAGAATCCCTTAAATACGCATTAAAATTGATTGGCTAATCCTAGACCGTGGGGTGGCTCTTGGAGGGCATGTAATTGTGTGTGGGCATGGGGGGTTAGACAAAATTGACACAGAGTCAACTACTTCATGGTGGGATAAGGCAGAGAAATCAATTTGGTCCCAGGTACTGTTGACATTGTACCGCTGACTTGCACAGAGCGCAGTCACATGCTTGCCTGTTCTCCAGTCAGTCTTGCTGCTTGAGACTGACCAGCACTTTCTCCGGGGCAAGGGCATACTTCGCCTACTCTGCCTCAGTGTTTGCCTCAAAATGGCATCTCCATAAGTAGATGGTGATTGAGTCCTAGATGCTCATGGTTAAGAGCCTCCTCTAGGAAGCAAGTAGTCCATGCCCCTGGTGTAGCCAGGACTCTTGATGGCAAGTAAGGAGACCTCAGCACAAATGAGCCTCTGAAGAAAACGGACATCATTACTGACCGTTTAACTGTGAAGGGTGGGGGGGGGATGTGGAAATTCATCTCCCCTCTTTATCTTTTTGTCTCCCTTCGCTCTGTGAGCTTCTCCTACATTAGACTTGTCCAAATGATGATCAGGATGACTGCCAATAGTCTCAAATACACAGCACCCCTTCAAGGGCTTCTCTCTGTATGTCCGTACACCGAATAGTAGAGGAGAACTCTAATAAGCTGAATGTGTGTGTGTGGGGGGAGGGGCGATGGGGGTCACAAGCCCAGACTGTGGCCTATGGATGAGATTGGCAGTTCCAAACTCAATGCTACAGGGATGCCGGGGTGGCTCAGTCAGTTAAGTGTCTGCCTTCGGCTCAGGTCATGATCTCCGGGTCCTGGGATTGAGCCCTGCATAGGGGTTCCTGCTCAGCAGTGGGCCTGCTTCTCTCTCTTCCTCTGCCCGTCTGCCTGCTCACGTTCTCTCTCTGTCTCTCTCAAATGAATAAAGTCTTTTTTAAAAAAATGTCCGCTACACCCCATCCTATTTTCTTCTCAAATCTCTCAACAAGCTTTTTAGTGTTTTGAAACCCAAGAGTTAATTTCAGACTCTTGGTGAAAAACCCATATCTTTAGAGGTAAAGGTCTTGAATGGAGCCATTGGGAGTCCTCATTGATCCCAAGAAAGTAACATCTAATGCACTGTGGTCCAAGGTTGATTAGGTTTGATTTATTCCTACTCATTGAATGCAGTTTTAGCTTTTAGAGAAATATTCAGTCTGTTAACTATGGCTGTATGGAGAAACGAGGGACGGTACTCTCTCTCTAGCAGGGTTGTTTAGCCTATTTTTGATACAAGTGCATGAAGTGACCAAATTACTCTTACCTAGCAAGAGTAAGCAGTCTCTTAAGCCTCAGCTTCATTGTATAATTCTTGTCAGTTAGCTGGAGTTCAAGCAGATGATGTCTCTAAACAGAAACCCACCAATTTTATTGTGAAATTAAGTGTGGGCTCCCAAGTCAGACTGCCAGCATTTGAACACTGGCTCTCCACATAACCCTGAGAGTCCTCGGGCAAGCCCCACAGTGGTTCTAAGCCTCAGTTTCCACATCTGAAAATCAGGGCAGTACTCCAGGGTTGCTGTGAGATTTAACTGACAGAAAGCCTATAACGTGGTTGGTATAACTTGTCCATAATAAGTGATCCCTGAGTGGTATCCTTAAGAATCATTAATAATAAAGTGTCCTCCCTATGGTGATCTCTGTTACTTAGTTCCTCAGATAATGATCTTGTTGGCCAGCGTGGCCTCTTAAAGGGCCTCTTAAAAGGGCTCTGATGTAGGAGTACAGTGTCTGTAAGATGACATACAACAATTATTCTTTTTTGTTTTAGCCTATTATGGAATAATTGAATATCTAGCCAGCAATTAGACTGTACATGAAAGTCAAACTCTTCCTTTCTTTTCTTTTGTCCTTAACTTAAAGTTCTTTATTTATCTGATTTACTTTTAGTCCTTTTAAGGGTGAAATATAACACAGACAAATGCAGAAGATACATATACACATAAGTGCCACACACACAAACACACATACACATACACATACACATGCATATCTACCCACACAGCTTAGAGAATTAATATAAAACAAACACACATCTTGCCATTGGCCATGGCAAGGAGTAGAACATTGCCCGTACCCTCCTACGCCACATTTCCCTTCTCAATGACCGCCCCTTTCTTGCATCCCCCAAAAGGTAACCACTAGTCTGATTTTAGGGTGATTGCTTCCTTGCTTTGCCTTATAATTTTACCTTGTAAGTGTATCTCTAAACACTATAATTTAGTTTTGCCTGTTTTTGAACTTTACACAAATGCAATCACACAGTGTGTGTTCTTTTGTGTTTGTTCTTCACACTCTTACAAGCACTTGATATCATCAGTTTTGCCAGCTTTTGACTATTGTGGAGGGTACACAGTCATAGTTCACTATGTTTTAAGTTTATACTTCCCTAATGACTAAAGATCATTTGCCATTGTGATACTTTTCCAAAGTGCCTATTCAGTCTTTTTTTAAAAAAATTTTTTTTAATGTTATGTTAGTCACCGTACAGTACATTTTGTATTTTCTATTGGGCTGTTGACTTTTACTCAGTGATTTTTAAGGTGTTGTTTTGTTTTCTTTCCTTTTCTTTAAAAAAATCTTCAGGTACTGGTCATTTGTTGGCTACCTATGTGGCAAATGCCTTCCCCCTCTCTTGAGTCTTGCCTTTTATCTCTCTTAATGGTGTCTTTTGATAAACTTATTTTTTAAAAAGATTTTATTTATTTATTTGATAGAGGGAGAGATCATAAGGAGGCAGAGAGGCAGGCAGAAAGAGAGGGGGAAGCTCCCTGTTGAGCAGAGAGCCCAATGCGGGGCTCAATCCCAGGACCCTGGGATCATGACCTGAGCCGAAGGCAGAGACTTAACCCTCTGAGCCACCCAGGCGCCCCAAACAGAATTTCTTAACTTACATGTATTCCAATTTATCAGTCTTGCTTGTGTGGTAATGCTTTTTGTGTCCTATTTAAAGTCTTTCCCTATAGCAAGATAATGAAGATATTCCCCTGTATTATCCTCTAAATGCTTTATGGTTTTATGCTTCACATTCTGAATTCTAACCCACCTCAGATTGACTTCTGCATAAGATGTGAAGTAGGGTATAGTTTCATTGGTTTTCTACATCGGCCTTTTCCCAGGGCCTTTTACTGGAAAGATTTTGTTTTCTCCACAGCTCTTTGACTTCATTTTAATCATGAATCAAGTATTCACATATGCCTGGCTCTGGGCTTTGTATTTTGTTCCATTAGTCTAGTCCTTGTACTGATACCATACTCTCTTAACTTTTATAGACTTGCAATAAGTTAGTATCAATTAGATTAAGCCCTCCTATACATTTGTCTGCTTTTTTAATAGTCTCTGGCTACATTTCCATAAGCATAAGAATTAACTTGTAAATTTTCACCACCACCACCAAAAAAAAAAAAAAAAAAAAAAACAAACAAAAAAAAATCCTATGATAATTTTGATCTCAGTTGTATTGTATTTACCGGTCAATTTGAGGAGAGTTGAGTCTTTATGAAGTTGAGTCATTCCTCTCTCTGTTTACTTAATTCTTCTTTAATGCCTCTTACTACTACTTTGTAGTTTTTTTGTCTAGAAGCTTACATGTCTTTAATTATTCCTAGGCATTTGATTTCTGATGTTAACATAGGTGTCCCCTGCTTTTTGAAAATTCACTTCCACCACTTCACACTTTTACAAAAGACCTACATTAGTACCTGTTTTTACTAACAGAAAAAAAAATCTGAATTGGATTTTTGCTTTTATGAGAAAGGAAAAAAAGCGAAAATAGCATTTAGCATGCATTTTGCAGTGAGCACAGCCCTACCGAGCTCCTTCCCTGGCAACTATACTCAGCATCAAGCCGCCGTAGCCATGACCTGTGTCTGTGAGCATCTGTGGTTTATCTCCATTCATTTTGTGCATCCATTAGTAAGATGTATCCTGAAGTATCAGTAAAACCTAAAAGAGGTTATTTTGGGGTCTGAAAATGCTCAAAGAATTTTCCATATCAGTTAATGGTAATTGCGTCTTTGCTTTACACCATTTCAGCTTAGGAAAGGTTTCAAAAGAATGCTCTACTTTGAGATAGTGGTGGGGAAATCTACATAAGCTAACTTCAATTTTTTTTTTTTTCCATTTTCTTACTGTGTGTCCCTTCAGAATCCGTAAGTTGAAGCCCTAAACTTCAACGTGATAGTAATAGGAGGTAGGGCCTCAGGAAGGTAATGAGGGTTAGGGGGGGTCATGAGGGTGGAGGGCCCCCAAGATAGAATTAATGTCCCTATAAAAAGAGTAAGAGGCTCAGACTTGCTGCTCTCTCTTCTCCATGTGAGGATGCAGTAAAAAGGCAGCCATCTACAAAGTAGGAAGAAGATTCTCACCAGAATCTGACCATGTTGGCACCTTGATCTTGGACTTCTATCCTCCAGAACTGTGAGAAATAACTTTTTGTTGGTTAAGCCACCCAGTCTATGGGATGGTATACATGGTATACAGCAGCCCGTGCTAAGAGAATGGCTAATAGAGAAATACAAAGCTTACATATATTGATCTTATATTCAGAGGCCTTGCTAAGTTTACTCATTAATTCTAATTGTTCTCAGCAGACTGTTTTGTATTTTCTGTATACATCATACTGTCTACATATAATGACACTTTCATTCCTTTGTTTCCACTCCTTCTATTTTTTTTTTTTTTCCCTCATTCTTGCCCTACTGTACTAGCTAGGACCTTGAGTACATTGTGAAATAGCAGGACTAATAGTAAATATTGTCATCTCATTTATAATCTCAAATAAAGAATGTTGAACGTTTCATCCTTAAGTACAAGTTCCTTCTAGTTTCAGTGTCCTGGAACTTTTATATAAAGTTGGGATATTGAATTTGATCAATACACTTTTCCACATCTACTGAGATGATCCTGTCCTCTATCTTTTATTAGTCTAGTGAAAGACAATGCTCAGTAGTCTAATATGAAACCACATTGCACTGATTACAATGTATTCCCTTCTCATAGATTGTACATTCACACACATACACAATCTGTCTACCTATCGGATAGATTTTAGGACTTTGGTATCTGTATTTCCATGTGCAGTGAGTCTATAGAGTTCCTTTCTATGATGTTCTTGTCAGGTTCATGTGCAAGAAGGCAACTTATACAACAAACTGAGAAGTGGAAGAATATCTTTCTCTTTTTCAATTTTCTGGCAAAATTTGTTCCATCAGTTATATGGATAATAACAGTATTATTCAGATTCTTTCTTTCTTAATTGCATGGTAGAATGCAGCAGTAAAGTTATCTGGGACTGATGTTATCATTGTGAGAGGGTTTTAATTGAAGTTTGATTTCTTTAATAGTTATCCAATTCTTTTTTTGTTTTGTTTAGTTTTTAACTTTGTGTCAGTTTAGGTAAGATGTATTTTTCCTAGAAACTTCAAATTTCACCCCAATTTTCAAATCTGTTGATTTAAAATTATTCATTATATGCTCTTTTCCTTTGAATGGCTGCAGTTTTCAGATAGACCGTTAGCATATTACTGTCAGTTTTTATTTTCTTCCAATAAATGCGTACAAGTAATAACTATAAGTAACTGACTTTCTAATCATGTTTAGTTGCATCCATGAGTTTTAGGTTTTCTTCCTTCAGTTCAAAATTATTTCTAATTTCCTTTGATCGCTTTTTCTTTAGAATTCCTTTTGTTTTCATTTATTTTTTAAATTTCTTTTCAGTATTCCAGAATTCATTGTTTATGCACCACACCCAGTGTTCCATGCAATACGTGCCCTCCGTAATACCCACCAGGTGAGCCTGGTCGTGGGTATTATAGAATTCCATTTGGATGACTCTGCTAGTGATGAATTCTCTCAGCCTTGTCAGAAAATGTGTTTGTTTCACTTTCATTCTTAAAAGAATATGTTACCTGGGTATGAAAATCTAGGGTGACAGTCATTTTCTTTCAGTTCTTTAAAGATGTCACTCCTTGGGTGGTATAATCAATTAAGCTTCTGACTCTTGGTTTCGGCTCAGGTTCTGATCTCAGGGTCATAGGATCGAGCCCTAAATCTGCTTGGGACTCTGTCCCGCTTCTTCTGCTTCTCCCCTCAATGCTCTCTCCCTCTCTTGCAAATAAATAAATAGATAAATAAAGATGTCATTCCATGGTCTTGTGATTTTCTGGGGTTTTGTTGTTGTTGCCTTTTGTCTCTTGGTCTATTACTCTTTGGAATGTGAGGTTTCCCCACCCCCACCCCCACTGTTACATCTGAGACTCACCCTTTGCTTTCTGCAGTTGTACCATGATACCCTCACGTGTGGATGCTACACCCCCTGCTCTGGCGTTGGTGTGTTCTTGACTTTTGCCAGTTTTGAAAAATTTACAGCCATTATCTCTTTAAATATAGAGTTCACTGAAACTGTTTTGGAATTGTGAATAAATATTTCTTAGGCATTCTCATTATATTTTATGTTTTCTGACCACTCATACTTTTTCCCACTTTTCCTTCATCTCTTTCTACTACATTCTGAATATTTTCATATGGCTCATCTTTAAGGGTTTAGTAATTCTTTTGCTCCTAAATTCATTCCCTGAGTTACTGTATTTTTCTGCTCTAGAATTTCTGTTTGGTTCTTTTTCACATAATCTCATTTTCTTATAGATTTCAGCTCTTTGTTTTTAAATATCTTTTCTACCTAGAAACCAGTTAAAGATAGTTGTTTTAGTGACTGTGTCTGATCATTGAGGTATCCTGTGATTCTAATCTTATTTGTATTGACTTTCTCTGCATATGCTATTGGGTATATATATGCACACATTCATGTGTTGGGTATTTGAAGAAAATAATTTGTAGGAATGATTTAAGATCTTGGGTGTGGTATTTTTTTTTTCTCCCCAGGGATGACTTTTTTCCCTCTTTGGTTCTGCCAGGCATCTCATATGACTATCAATTTGGGATCTTACATTTCCCAAAGTGAAATTTTCTCAATTGCCCACATGATTTGAAATTGGGCTGTGTAGCTGGTAGCAGGCCAGACTTCTATCTGGGTCATTCTTTTTCCAAGGATACCACTTCCCCAGATTTTTGCATTCCCACCCAGGTATGGAGATTTAGAAAGTCCTCTGCCAGTGGAAACCCAGCTTTTATTATTTTTAGTCCCATCTGTCTCTTCAAGACATAGATGCCCTCAGCAGAGAAGCAGCCGTAAAAGGCGGGCTCCTCTCTCTGGATTTCTGGCTGCTTTTGGATCTTGACCTTATAGTCCCTTACTGCCTTGTTACCTCTAGCTGATGTTTGTGTGTATTCTGTAAAATTCTTCCTAGTTGAACACAGTGGGATATTTAATTCGAATTATTTGGTCTGTTAGTAATAGTAGCAGAAGTCATTCGTTTTCTTTTCTCTTTTGGTGGTCTGAAAATATCCTGCCCTACAGGTTTTATTCTTTAATTATTATTTAAACTAATTTACCCTAACCTGAACATTTCCATAATTTATCATCTTTAAAATATAATGGAAATTATAGGGAAAATTATGAATCTACGTATTGGCACAACTAATGGACATTCATAGTCTCCATTGCTCACCATTCATGATAAATTGGAGGTAGTAGAACATACTGAAATGTCTTTTGTATCCTCAGAGAAGTATTAAATCTAGAAGGAGCACAATTTAGAGCTGGTTTGGTAGTGTTATTTCCTAGCTGTTACTCTGTGTTATTCTCATAAAAACCCGAGGATATAATTAAAATGTTTCCCACCATAGTAATTCAGAGAGAGGAAAAATGAGGCACAAAAGAGTGATGTGTCCAAGTCCACAGAGTAAATTTCGTGAGAGTGTTCATAGGGAGTTTGCTTAAATTATTTAAGACTTTTCCACTGAGAGTAAAAAACAAAGTGGCAGACAATCCAGACATTATTCTTAGGAGTCTGAAAATGATCTTTTAATCCTTTGATTTGGTGATGAATATGCCTTGTACTTAGGACAAGTGATTAAAAATATATATTTTTTTCTTTTTTAGTTGGGTAGGGTTGGGCATAATTTTTACAGAACCATGAAGTTTACCTTACCAGTCCTTTCTTTTCAAAGCACATTCTAGAAAGTTCTGTTTAAAACTCCAGACAGTCATTTTCTTTAGAAGAGATATTATCTGCCAACTGACATTCTCTTCATTCCGGATTATTTACATGAGGCTCTCGTAGGGGAAACCAAATTTGCCCTGTGACATGGTTGCAAAGTGGTAATAGTGAGCCAAAATAGTGAGGTCAGTGAATTGGGGTCTGGGAAGGGCATGGAATGGGTGGCAGGTATCCAGCTCCTAAATGAGCTGGCCACGTTCTCTTTCTCTGCCTCTGCATGGCTCCTATCCTCTCCAAAGAGTGTGTTCTATCTCATGTACCCTTAAAGGAGGGAAGAGGAAGAAGAGGGGCACATGACATAGAATTGAGCTGGAGATCTAATTTCACTAACACTACTGAGACAAGTGGCCCCAGTGAGATATTTCAATTCTCCGAATATTCTTTCTTTGGATCCTCTCCCCTCTTTCCTCCATTTTTTTTTTTGGATTTTACTTTAATAAACAAGACACAGTTTCCATTGCTCACCACTCATGATAAATTAGAAGGAGCAGACCATCGTGCAGTGTCTTTTGGATCACCGGAAAAATATTAACACCAAAAGGAGTACAGTTTAGAACTGCTTTTTCTAGTGTGTCCTGATTGGTTGAGCACCCAACTTGATTGACACCCCTGGAATTTCAAAACAATGGAGGATTGCTTATGTAGGAAGTGGCTTAGGGACATGTTGGGCATAGAATGAATAGAGTGAATTATACAAATGTTATTTCAAAATGATAGGTCAAATATTACTAATATGAATTTTATTCTTTCCTTCATATTATCCTCCACCGACCTCTAAAAGAGTCCTTTTGCCGTATTCTATATTCCTTTCTGGAAGAGACAAGGATAAAGTGAGAAAAAGGAACACCACACAGAGTGAAGAGAAGCAAGTAGAGAGATGGCTAAAAGTCTTGGGAGTGGGGAAAAATCTTGGAAAAGTTTCTGCAAGATTGTGAAGATTGATGTATGATATCCATTTCTGGGGATGAGATGGGGATTAGGATCCCAAGGATGGAAATGATGATAGACTTTTTGCATCATCATTTTACAAGATGCAACTGAAAGTTATTTTTGGCACTTGGATTACTCTTTTCTGAAAAGAACTCTGTGCTGAGGTTTCACGTCAGTCAGAGTTTCATACGGGTTAACACACTAGTCATTTTTCTGTCACTTGAAGTAAATCTCAATAGGATTCTGTAGATTGTTTAGTCATCAGTGACCTATGGAAATCCTTTGCCTCAACTACTGGATATATATAGAGAAAGTTAGAGCTTGGTAAAATATTTTTAAAAATAAACTAAGACCTAACTTCAGCTCTAAATTTTTATAAAGGGAAGTTTTTCAAGTATAACTAGACAGTCATCCTTTTGGGTCGTGGTAAAATAAATCATTTAATAGGACATTAGATTTGATTATTTCTAAAGCTGACATAATTCTATGGTTTCTTGTTCCCAATTTAGATCATAGGGACTTGATTTATTAACATATTAATCTAATAAATAGAGTCTAATTCCTCACTACAGAAATCTAGTTCTATAAAGGTAGACAGAATATTCTACACAGAATAAAAGGAGAGGCAGCACCGTGCCTTAGAAACATGAACTTCAGAGAAAGGGAAAAGCAAACTAAAATCTCTTTTCCAGCTGTGTTTAAACTGATGGATTTTTTTTTTTTAAGAGCTTTGAATATATTAAAGACTAAAGCGTCATTAGGCAAAAGAATCTTCTCTTGTACTTCCATGCTAAATAAAAGTTTTTATTATATCAGTTTGGTGATGAGTGCTAGCAAACACTTTCCTTGGTACTGAGGATACCTCTGCATGGGATCGCCTTGTGGGTTTAGGATTGAACTGCCCAAGGAGCTGAAGTTAAAACCCTCCTTTCCCCTGAGAAAACATGAGAATACTATAATCTTCTCCCTCAGCCTTTCTCATCAGAGGCTGCTCTGCTGAGAGAAGACCCTTTCTGTGAAGGAGAGTTTTTCCAAGCAGGTGGGGTGTTTTAAGAGGTACAATTCAGTGACCAGAACATGTGCTAAATAAGCAAAGCTGTCCTTTCACATCTACCTCGACTGTCCATGATTATGATATAAGTGTGGTCCAGTGGCTGGAATTATGGTGATTTTTCAAAAATGCCGGTGTCAAAATTCTGCCTCGACAGTATCTCTGTAACTACTAATAATGCTGTTTTGGGCTGACTCAGTTGCTTTGAAATTGCACTGGCTCTATTATGAGTAAATGAGAGGCAACCAATTATCTATAAAATAAAGGCATGCACAGAGGGGAGTTTGATGAATTACAGATGAGCTCTGCTGACACAACAGGGTGTGGAAACCTGCCCCACTCTGACTTTCTATCCCAGTTACAGGCCATGCTTGCATACTTTACAAACAACTTAGCCCACTCCATTCTACCAGGGAGCAGGAGAGGGGACAGGGAGGTAGTAAAACCTCCCCTCACTAGGACACAAGTCATTGGTTTAAAATTAAGTAGGAAACTCAACATGGGTGTGTGGAGGCAGCAACCCCAAGTGTTAAATACGCACACGAAGAATTACTATGCTTCAGGAAAGATGCTCACATAAGGGATACAGATGCAGCGTCTTCTGATGGGATTCAGAGCAGAGACTAAAAGAGCCATCGCAAAACTGCTTTCTAGAGCTCAGCCCAGCTTGTGTAGAGTCAAGGCATAAATTCACTGAAGCAGAAGGCAGATGTTGAATTCCTGGAACCAAAGGATTTCCACCTCATCAGGGGTCTGTACAGTGGAGGGAGCATCATTCAACAACCCTTAGACTGTGGCTCTGCCTATGCCTGGCGAAGGCAATGCCTGTTTTTCACTATTGCTTAAGAAACTGCAATCCAAAGTCATGTTCTACCCAAGAAAGGATACAGGAAGTAGTCAGAGTACCAAAACATCCCGCAGGGTTACGTGGGAAGATCAAGAGAATTCTATACAACTAAGCAGGTGTTGATGCCCTGGTGGCTTCAAGAGGCTGAAAAACAGTGCATAGGTTTGGGATGTTTATCTCTGTGGTCCTCTGGTAGTCCTATGCTGAGGATTAATGTGGATTTATACATGAAGAAGATACAGAACAGCAGTTTCTGCTTACTGAAAGGTTGCTAGGTATTTCTACACTGAACATTCAGCAGAGAGCAGGGTTTTTTGTCTATTATAGGCCATTTCCCATATTGGGCGTCTCTGGGTATAGGTCTCCACATTCTTTAACACACTGGTTTTTAAGGTAGGCTAATGGCACAACTCAAGCCCTGTGAGTTGACCTCCCAGGAGAAGCAGTGATTTCAAACCGATCCAATCAGTCTAGATGAGGGACCTAAGGTGGCGCTTTCTGCCTGGTGTCCTCTAGCCAGATACACAAGACTGACCTCTTACCCCTGGGGAAGCCAACTGTGGTTCCCTTGGGTGACTTATCTTCTCCACATTCCTGGTAAGAGGCTTAGGGAGCACTGGCTTAGGGGGTAACCACAGGCCAGGAGCCTGCTTGCTCTGGGTTTGAATTCTGATGGCCACTGCTGTTTTCCAAAGATGAGAATCATTTGTTTAAGATAATTTTAGATAACCTTCATTAAACCTTGCTTAATTTACTTTCAATACTTTTAAATAGGTCACATAGAGAGTCTCAGTCTGGTGCAGGACTCGAATGCCTCTGTAACGGTGGCTAGCCTCTCTTTTTAACAAAGAGAGAATGAATCTCAGCCCCAGCTGGTGTAGGCAAGCGACTACACCACGCTGGAATTCATCAGCGTTGTTTTTCATTTTGTCTTCGTTTGTATGCTTGACTTCTAATACAAGTAATACTCATTTTTCATTGAGGTTAGGGTATGAAGTTTAAAAGTGAATCAGGTGAATAAGGAGCACAGAATACCCTGGTGGGAAACAAAGATTAAAAAAAAAAAAAAAAAAAAAAGCCTGAGGAGATGGGAACCAGAGGATTTGGGAAACACTGTATTTGCCCAAGGTCATATTACTTGGGCACATGGTCACAGGATGTAATAAAGAGGACAGGCAGCCGAGGGAGGCATTAGGCTGGTCTTGGAACAACTTACAAGGAGGGCAAAGTCAATTGGTGCAAATTCAGCCCCGTTTGGGTTCCCGCTGCCCCGCTGTGGTGCGGCTGGGGAGCCGGATGCAGGAGTAGGTGGCGTGAACCTGGCTGGCAGGGGAAGTGCAGCAGGGAAGAGAGGGGAAAGTGCTTCAAGGTGGAATCAGGCAGGCAACCAGAGCAGATGACGAGGCCAAAGAGAACATTCAAAGGGCGCGAGGGCAGTTGGGAGAGAGAGGCAGAGCTGGCTGGGCAGTGGAGCTCTTTCAACCAAGACGGGCTGTACAGACACTAAGAGAATAGTCTTTGGGAGGTAACTGGGTTCTGTCTCTGCTCTGTCCCTTGCAACTATTTGCCTCCAAAAAACACTTAGCATCACTGAGTGCTGGTTTTCCCATCCTCTGTAAGATGGGGTCGGAGAACCCGTGTCTTCTCAATTCGGTAATGCCGGCTCCTGTTACGGAGTCTGGTGCTGCAGCCTAGCATCTCTGCCCTCGCGTATGCTGCAAATCATACAGTCCTGCTGAGTGAGCGACAGCGGCAGCTCGACACTGCCTCTGCCTGAGACTGACTCGCTGCTGAGGGTGTAAATGGGGAGACACTGGAGAGACCAAGTTTATCTGAAATTTAAATAAACAATGAATAATTCTTCAGGTCTAGGTATATTCAAATATTGTATGACAGCCCTATATTTATTTACTTAGATTTTATTTATTAGAGAGAGAGAGAGAACACAAGTGGGGTTAGGGGCAGAGGGAGAAGCAGGTTCTCACTGTGCAGGGAGCCTGATGTGGGGTCCAATCCCAGGACTCTGGGATCATGACCTGAGCCAAAGGCAGGTGCTTAACTGACTGAGCCACCCAGGCGCCCCAGAACAGCTGTATTTATTTGATGAAATTTTAGAAGTACTGTAAACCCCTAACACTGTATAAATATTTTGTGTGGATGAATTTTGAAAAGGAAGGAGAGAGAATTGTCAAAAAACCAGGAGGACCAACTTAATGATCATGTTTCTAGGAATGAATGTCCCTTTTCCCCTTTGTCTCTAAAGGGAAGTATATATAGTCCCCTTTAAAGATTTATTGACTGATTTTTAGAGAGGGGCAGGGAAAGGGGCTGAGAGAGAGGGACAGAGAGTCCCAAACAAACTCCTCCCGGAGCACAGAGCCCCACACAGGGCTGACCTGAGATAGGACCTGAGCCGAAACCAAGGTTCAGACACTTAACTGACTGTACTACCCAGGCACCCCTACAGTAGTCCCTTTATCCTACAGGAAATGAGGATGATCTTGGTGAAATCCTAGAACCCTGTGTTTAAGTCCCTAGCCTCCGAGGTACTAGCTGTGCGATCTGGCAACCCACGTCATGCCTCCTTTTCTCCATTCCCACATCTGATTGCTGAGAACATTGACGGTGATTCATTTGGTCTATAACCAAAGACCTGTAAAAACAGGTCTTAATGTTAATAGTCTGAAGGAGCAGGAGGCTGGCTGAGGACAAAGCAAAAGCTGGGGGGGTAATATTCAATTGGCATTTCAAGTCTAAAAACCCACAGGCACTATGGCAACAGTTTGTACAGAAAGTTAGGATGACTGTCTTTCTGGCAAGATTTACAAGGCAGGTTGATTCACCTGGAAGACAGGAGATTTGGGGCCTCAAGGCAGGACAGAAGCAAAAACTGAGAAAGCAAAGCATACAGGAAACTTGGGTACTAAGTTTAAATCCTCTTAAAACATCTAGAAAATGCATCCTAACGCAGAATCCTATATTTCAGCAAGCCTCGGGAAAAGCCTAGAGCTTTCTCGCCTCTATCTGAAAGTACCCATTATGTAAGAAACCCAGGAGGGGAGGGGGCCAAGGAGCCTTGTAAGCTGAGTCTGAAGAACAGTGATTCCATTTGAATGGGACATTCCAATACGGAACACCGGAACACCGGGCTTTCGGGCTTTCGTGAGAGGAATAGAAAGGGGTCTGAGGCTATGCCTATGGGTCTTTGTTCTTAGGCAGACTAGCTTGATCCAGAGCGAGTAAGGAGGGAGGGAGTAAGGAAGAAATGAGAAGGTGAACAGTGAAAAGGTTCAGAATAAATGATCAAAGACAGCTTCTGCTAGCACTACACTGCAGCCCTTCAGGCAACTGGATACAGAACTGACAAATCAATGACATCCGCCGATTTCATTCTCCAGCGAAATAAGCATTCTAGAATGCAAGTGCCTGGATGCTTTGACATCCTTAAACAATAATGGGTGAAAGGCCCCTGATAGTGGGTCTTTAAGTAACTAGAATACTTTAAAAAGGAGGGTGGGGAGAAAATGCCCAAGAAATGCATGTATATTAAAAACTGTCTAAAAAAGACGTCTATTTCAAAGTGAAAACAGAATACTATGAAGGTGTTTCCTACCTAAAAATCCTGATCACTAAGTAGTGGATACAATTTTATATAATTCAATTGCTACCAATATTCACCAATTGTGTTTTTAATTTGTGTCTGATCTACTTTAGCAGCTTATAATGTAAACACAAGACTGCATGAAGCAGCCTATTTCAAAAAGAAACTATTCAGGGGAAAAGTGCTTTATCCAAGGTCCATGGAAGGAGGTTTATTAACAGGGCTGCCAGATAAAATGCAGGCTACATGGTACTTTTTAGCCTAGGGATGCCCCTATATTTTGTGGCAACCCCATTTATTAGTATATTTCAGAAGATCCATGAGGCCCTGGACAATGCATAAAAATTTGGTGTATATACATATTTTGAAGAAGGAGCCTGGCTATAGCCTTCTACCAGAATCTTAAATCTGTGATCTCCCAACAGTTAAACATTCAGTAATGCAAAGAAATAATTCTATCATGTCTGATCTTTCCCTGTGACCTTGAGCTTCCCAGCAGCCAAAACTAAAGGGGAACATAAAACCAGGGTGTCTGGGTGGCTCAGTCTGTTGAGCATCTAACTCTTGATTTTGGCTCAGGTCACAATCCCAGGGTGGTGAGATCGCGCCTTGTGTCAGGCTCAGTTGCAGAGTCTGCTTGAGATTCTCTCTGCCCCTCCCCTCTCTTCTCTAAAGTAAATAAATAAATCTTAAAAAAAAAAAAAAAAAAAGACCATTAGCTGAGAACAAGAGATCCAAGTGGAAGAAAGTTCTGGTCAGGAGGTTGTGAGCTGGCTTACAGCACTGTGAAGCCTAAGGAGGGAGTCTGAGATGTGAGCTCTTGAAGGGTTTGGGCTTTTTTTTTTTTTTTTTTAATTTTTATTTTTTTTAAATATTTTTATTTATTTATTTGATAGAGAGAGACCACAAGTAGGCAGAGAGGCAGGCAGAGAGAGAGAGAGAGGAGGAAGCAGGCTCCCTGCTGAGCAGAGAGCCCGACTCGGGGCTCGATCCCAGGACCCCGGGATCATGGCCAAAGCCGAAGGCAGAGGCTTAACCCACTGAGCCACCCAGGTGCCCCAGGTTTGGGCTTTTTAAATGATCAGGTTCGCAAACTCTTTTGGCCTGCTTGGTGAGGTTGGTTTGGAGAAGGGCAGGACAGTGACTGGAGGTAGACTGGAAGGAAGGCAGCAGACAGGAGAGTCCCCCATAGGAGGTGGCATGCAGGCAAGGAAGTAAAGGAAACCCAGAGGTAGGAATCCATGCCTCGAGGGTCAGGGTTTTCTCCACTCTGGCTTTCATGTCTTTGAACCCCCCTGCGCCTGCTTGTCTGTACCCATCCTGGGCAGGGAGCCTCCTTCTGGGGCCCCATGGAGGGTGTGAGTGATGAAATGCCCAGTGTTTACCTGCACAGTTACTGAAAGTAGGCCCGCAGGGTTGCGGCTTCTGCTGCCATTTCCTCCTCAGACCTCCACAAGGTTGGGGCGTCCTCCTCTTCCTTGTCATGTTTCTGGAGCTTTGGAGGAAACAATGGAATCAGCTCATGAATGGGTCCTCGGGAACTCAGAACAAGTGTTGTCGGCTGAACACAATTTGCAAATCAGAGGCTGGAAGGTTGTGTATCTTTTTATTGCATTAGTTGCCCACATTTGAAAACAGGCAAGTGTCGTGTAAGAATCCTCATTTCCAGCTTTTGTGATCAAATAACCAGATTAGGCTAGCCTGAGTCCCTTCCATGCCTTGCAGAGGTGGCGAGTGGGGGTCACAGAGGGGAGCACCCTCCCATGTTCCAGAACCCCTACCACTCTCTAGTCTTAGGCTCAGCTGGCATCGCTCATTTATTTTACTCACCGACACTGAAGGCAAGGAGTTGGCCCCCTCCCCATGACCATTCCCCTAAGCTGGCCTGCAGTTTACCTACTAGATAGACATTTTATTCAGTGAACCAAAATAGCCCAAGCAAATCATAATAATATTACAGGAGCCACGAGTACTGAGTGAGAAATAAGAGCATATTCATTAAAAGAGCCTTAAGGAGGCAGAGTTTTAAAAAAAAAATAGAAAACATCAAAAAATTAACAATTGATCTAACTCAATTAAATGATTTTAAAATCCTCTTCAAACACCCACATTTATTTTTTAAGACGCCTTGTATATGTCTCAGATTTACAGAGAAAGTAAATAAAATTTCCATTCTATCAGAGAGAAAATGTTCTCAGAACTTTTCATTGGAAGAGCTCAATTTCTACCCTTCATCTCCTATTGCAATTGAGTTTTATTAACTAGATTTGTTATTCCTGTGTGGGGCTTTATCCGTTGTAAAATGCTAAAGGTATAGATTCCTCGGATGCACGGTTAGTATTTTGTAAGTCATTTGAAGAGATTGAGGTAAATGATTTAACAGCACAATGATGGCTGGTATTTATGATATGAACGGGTAGTTTCTTTGATGTGTATCATTTCATTTAATCTGTACCATCATCTATACATAAGGCAGGGACTACTTAGCTCCATCCTGCCAAGGAAGAAATGGAGATCCGGGGAAGTTCCTTCGCTTGTTGAACTTCTCACCCAGCTAGGCAGTGACAGAGTTGTTCACAATAATTTTTTGCCATTTTCTCTATCCCAGAGGAACTGCCAGGCCACAGAAGAGTGGCCAGCTCCGCCTGCCAGGTGCATACCCCCACAAAAGGCAGATCCTTTGAAAAGTATCTTGCTGCCTCAGCAAAAAGTCTCTCCACTGCCATAATGGAATTTCCTGTCTCAGGCCCAAATCACTGTAAATCTAACGCAGAGACACCCCATACCCACTCTCCCCCACCCTGAACCATGTGGCCCCTTGCAGCAGATAGGGAAATTTCCCCCGTAGTTCAGAACAAACTTTGCTGCACAAGGCAAAACAGTGAAGGAATGATAGCCCAGCTCTCCAGCTGAGCTGTATTTCCACTTGGGGTAAGTTTGAGCCTAAATGAAGTTCATTAGCATATGACTGGGCCACAAGTATGTTGATGAGGGTCATGGATCTTCCGTTCAGAATATGGCTGCCAGCACTCTAGTTTTACATTTTGCCACATAGATTTAATTCTCCTTAGTGGAAGAAAACCACATTAAGAAGTCATTTCCTTTCTTGCGGAGGCAGATATGACGCAATTGCTACGGGCGAGGCACACGGGATTGCTATTTTTCTACTCGAGAGCTAATTTTCATTTTGATACTAGCTTTAGGTCTGTTATAAATCCCTCTTGTAACAATCCAATAGGATGACAAAGAACAATATATACAGCCTGGAAAATATGGCCTCCCTACTTGTGGTGCTGCCATTGAAAAGACCCAGAAATCAAACATTAAGTGGCTTCATCACCACAGATCATGCCAGATGAATCCAAATAATTTAGAGCCTGTGAGCGCTAATGCCTCCTTGGTTATTAGGCGACCGTCTGTTTTTGTCATATGCCTTACAGATGGCAACGTTGTGCCGACACTTCCAAGTTGTTTATGCGAGGTAGGGAATAAATAAAACAAAAACTAATCATATTTGCAAAGCTCTGTTGTATGTGGCTTTTAAAACTTAGAGGTTTCCCTCCGAAAACTCCCAGATGGAAGCGTGGGGCTTTCTTTGGGGCAGCCGTGTTCAGTGTTAGCTGCCCGCTGGCATCCCCTGACGAACTCAAGAAATGGCTATTGCTCAGGTGCACACAGGGGATCTGCTTTAATTTGCCTAGATACGGCCCGAGTTTGGGGACTTTTTTTTTTTTTTTTTCCAAACTTCTCAGCTCATTCTAAGGTGCACTTAACGTTGAGAAGCCCACCCTTGGGAGAAACGTGTATGTGGACAGACAGAATCCGTGTACCTGAGAAATAATACATCTGCCTTCAAGCCCAGTGCTTTTTGTCCTGTCCACAGAGTAGAGGCTTTCCTTGGAAACCCTGCTCCAGAACTGTTTCGCTTCTTTCTCATTCTGTCAAAGAGTATCTGGGCCATGGGGCTTGTCCCAGCAACACTAGGATGCTGATCTGGTTCAGGAGACTTTGAGTAAATTTTCAGTCTCAGCAGAAATAGGGAGCCCAGGAAAGATCCTGGTGAATAAGACTTGTGCCTCAGAAAAGCCACCCAGGGGACCTGGAAATTAAACATGCTGTAGTTTGGAGTGAATTTCTGTCTCCCTGAGGCAACCCAAGAACCTGGACGGTACAAGCGTTGCAGAGCAGCAGAGATCAACTCTAATGACCTCCAATGGCTGTTCATCCAGAAGGTACTAAATGCCTTGAGGAAGCTTTAATGCCGGGGGTGAAGGGGGGTGGGGGTTCAATTCAGATGAACCCTCCAGATTAATTTAGGCTGCCCACAGGGAAAGGCAGTGACTACTTCTTCATGCATACAGTATTTATTCTGTGTCTGCAATGCTAGGGGCTGACCTTGGCATTAGAACACTGAAGCAGACCCTGATACTGTCTTCAGGGGGGCCCCAGATAGGGAGAATAGACACCAAATGGTTAATTATCAATGAGAGGGGCATTTCCAAGTGGGAGGGCTGCTGCTGGGAAGGCAGGGCCCAGTCTGAAAGGCTTTTGAGAGTCAGCTGAGTTTGAAAAAGAAACAGAGTGTTATAATAAAGAGTGACAGGGGTTCTAAGAAACATCCAGCAACTTCTCTCCAAGAAGATGAGGTTAGGCCCAGACATTGACAATGAGAGGGGCAAGCTCCTTAATCTCGTTGTGCCTCAGTTTTACGCTCTGTAAAAGGGAGCAGTAAGAGTTGTGAGCAGTGATGTGCTGGGCACATAGTAATAGTCACAGCAATAACAATCAGCTATTCTTAGGCTATGTACACTGTCCCATGACAGTGATGACTGACCAAGGCAGAGACCTTATGGCCAGGAGCAAAAGTGTTTTTCCTATCTTCATGGTTCCCCAGTGATATGTGTCTTTTTGACCTTAAATATCCTATAAAAGGATTAAGAGCTATGGTCAAAATTCAGGCCCATACCAAAGAACCTACTGACACATTTAAACCTGAGGAGGAAATTTAGGTCCTTCAGATGTAAAACGACTTAGAATAATCCCTAACTCTCAGGGTTGTCATAAGGAATGGATAAGGTATTAATGGAGGCTCCTCCATTAGTAAAGGCCATGGTCCTAGAATAAAAAGCATGTGGTGATGATCATATGCAGTCAAATTACCTTGGGGACAGGCCCCCAGAGTCAGCGAACAAAAATACTAAAATGAAATGAGTGTCCTGTATATCTCATCCAGTATTTGGGACATACTCTTACTAGTAAGTATTATTTGTTTATCTGAAATTCAGACTTAACTAGACTTCTTCCTGTATTTTATCTGGTAACTCGGTCCAGAAGACCCCTTTGAAAAAGACCACAGGAAGTACTTGGCTCACTTTTAGGTTGTTCCTAAACCTGCCAAGCTGTGAATCCTGGAAAAGATGCAAGCTATCTGAAGGACAAACAAACTCAAGGCGAGCATTGGGTGCTCTCTTAGGCTTATTATTGCAAGAAATGAAGAGTAAATCTCCAGCTCCCTTTAAATCTCATAGCTCTTTGGTTCTCAGGCACGCACTTTTTCACATTTTCACATCTCTGAAATCAAAGTGTGTTCCACAATCAATGGTATGTCATCATTTAATTGGCAGTGTTTTTCTCTGTCTGTAGTACATCAAAGAACAGTGCTCCTTCCAGGTGACTGTCTGGGATTCAACACCCCACGGTGCTCTTTCCTCCTGATAATTACATCACATAAGTTAAATGGCCATGAAAATGCTTAGCACCCCAGCACATCGCTCTCCTTCTCTCCACGCAATAGGGAAATTGTTGAACAGATGACATTGTTTTCACAGGCACTTGGTTCTTTGCAGGAAAAGTGCTCACCTAAGTTACAAAGTTTGCAAAAATTTGAACCAAAAAGTCTTTATTCACATTCAACAGAGTGAAGTCTGTGATGGCTCCTGGAAGAGCATTCTATTTCTATATAGCTGTGAAAAGAGATTAAAAGAATGTATCTGCAGTCATTCCACTTTATCTGCCTGAAATGGTTTTGGGGAAGGTAGTGTTAACAGGATTTCTGACTGAAGTACTGATAGGCATCAATGGTGACATTCTGCTCCTTCCCGGGCATTGAGCATGCTATCGGGAGGTATGTGGGGTAAAGATTAATTCCCTGATGTAATGCTCAAACTGCCTTGGCTATTGACTTTTGTTATAGCTCTGTAATGGAATACAGTGGGAAGAATGATGCACCATAATTTAAATGTTTTTCAGAACTCAGAACTAACCTGTAGTAAAATGCAAAATTGTCTTCAGCGGGTAGGGTATGGGGGGAGAAACAATTTAATATCACTTCTTAAAGAAGCAAGTGGCTGCATATAAACTTGGGTGTTGTTGTAAAGTACATTAATATATTTCATTGTTATTAGTTTTGTAAAACAACATAAAGAGCAGAAAGCTTAAACTATTTCTTATGGGTTGATGGCTGTGTTCAGACAGGTGTTTATATAAAGTCTTGAAAGGGAAATAATATCAAGAAATAGGGAAGTAAATCTATAATTTTTTTTTCAGATCTGATTCTTTGCCTCTACTTTCAACTTAGCCTGCAAGCATTTGTTGAGCACATGATATATCCCAGGCACTGCTGTGGGTCTTACACTAACTATAAAGATGAAGAAGCCAAAAATCTGTGCCTTCTGGGGTCTTACCACCTTACAGGGCAGACCAGATTTATACATATGTAATTTAATACAAGTCAGTCTGGTATAAGGACTGGGCCGGGCGAGAACTTCTGCTATGGTGCTCTCAGAATACCCAGGAGGGGGTCCTGGGTTGACTTTACAAAATTGGGGTTTGACCTGGGCTCAAAAGAAGGTGGTGGGATTTTAAGGACAAGGTTATTCCGGACAATGACAACAGCTTCAGCAGACACATAATGTTCAAGTTTGCCGACTACGTGCATCCCTCTTTCCCAAAGAATCCTGATGTGGCCATACCTGACCATCGATCAGAGGGGTCAAGAGAACTGAACCTTAGTTGCCAGGTTGAGAAGCCTCAACATCCCATGGTTTAAAGATGGGGAAGATAACTCCATGGCCCCGAAGATGGCCTCTAGTCTATGATTCAAAGCCACAAATAGTTTTGAATCCTTCTGAAAGTTATTCCATTTTCAATTGTCTTCCAACCCTTTTGATTAATCAAAAAGAAAGCCTCCGTGCTAGCATGTCCTTAACATGGGACCAACATGACCTCTAAGAGACACAGGGGAACCATCCAGACTCTAGCTAGAATTTAATAAGATTCTTTTGTTTAGATCGCATTTATTTTGAGGGTTTTCTCCCATTTATGATGTCATCTCAAGTTTCCTTTTCAAGTAAATTTATTTAAGGTAAGGGGTCGATTTAAAAAAATAGATTAAGTAAAACTGTGTCAGAAATACAGCATTAAGCATGGCATTAACCTTGAAAGATGGTCCAGAGGTCGGAGGTTCAGCTGAGAGGAGGGAAGTCACTGAAAGTGTGAGGCTAAAACGTGGACCTTCTAGAATGGGGATGTGGTTGTTTCTATTGGGCTGAACTGGAAAATGCTTCAGAATTTTTTTTTTTTTAAACAGATCTTGAAAGTCAAAATAATTTAATATTCTAAGAGCGCTGAAGAACGACCCGTGCCTTAAGATCTGTAGAGACAGAGGAAGGGTGGGGAGGGTTTTGGGGAGGAAGGCTTCCCCAGAAAAGTGCCGGTGAAGCTGAGATGGGAACAATGGCTAGAAACCCCTGAAGCAAGGAGGAGGGAGAAGGGGTATTTCACACAGAGCCGAAGTGCAGAGCTCTGAGGAAAAAGGAATCTTGGTTGAGTGACTAGAAATGTAAGGGACATGGTAGATCATTTGCAGCTCATAGGGATGGCTGAGAAATGTGGATTTTATTTTTGCTGCAAAGAAGACGTTAAAGGGTTGGAAGCAGGAGAGTTAAAAGCTTCCAACAGTTTTTCGTAGAGTGGCCTTGCTGGAGAAGGAGTTTGAGCTTCTAGCTCCTGCGGCAGCCGGACCAGAAACCATGGGAGTTGGGCAGGCATGGACGTGGTCGAGGAGGTGGTGGTGGGGACAGAGGGAGCGCAGGTGCCCCGTGCGCCAGTGTGGTGGTGACTTGGTGGCGACATCTGGAATTAGAGACGGGGGCTCAGTGCTTGCCTGGAGCAGGCAGACCTTTTTCTGACAGGTTCCTTCTGGGCCCTTTGTAAAGCAACATGGAAGTTGTCTCCCGTGCCCACTCTGCTCTGAACCGGCATAAAAATCCTTCCTGTCCGGCCCGGTATGCGCCTCTCCTCAGTCACACACTTCCCAAACTCCCCAAGAAGGCTTCTTGGACCATTTAGGCCAACTTGAGTTACATTTCATGATTCTGGATGTTTTCTCACTCTGTCACACACACAGCCAGCATTCTCTGAGCACACATTTCCTCCCCCAAACACCAAACACCCTTTCTCTACATGCTGGTTATTGAGCAGATGGTCACCCACTTAGGCCTTTCTTGGGGTCCTAATGAATACCCTCTTGCTTTCATTTGATGCAAAATAATAACAAGTCTGTGCTGCCAAACTTGGGCAGCCACTTGTGTTTTCTTAGAAACCTGAGGTTCTTCCAATATTTCTTTGTGCAAAAATATGTTAACTGCCTCCATTCTTACTCTATTTGCGCTGGAACCCTGGACTGATGGCCACATGGTGAGATCTCTAAGTGCAACCCAGTGACATCTGGTTTCCTCTTATTCACTGTGAAGTTTCCAAAGCCCTATTTATTGCCCTGATGGAGAGAAATCCAGGTAGTCAACAGAGCATTCATCATTTGATTCGTTGCCCACACTTTGACTTAAGCCTAACTTGCATGAGTTAAAGCAGGAGATTTTTTGGTTTTTATTTTGTTTTGTTTTTAGTGC
The DNA here is from genome assembly GCF_022355385.1 of Mustela nigripes. Lineage (NCBI taxonomy): Eukaryota > Metazoa > Chordata > Mammalia > Carnivora > Mustelidae > Mustela > Mustela nigripes. The sequence continues at coordinate 27,888,902 of NC_081558.1, forward strand.
TGCCAATGAGGCCAAAATGCTGAAATAAGCTCTTATATTAATTAATGGCACCCTACTTTCAAGGGGTATAGAGTGTTGATGTTTAAGAATTTGTAACCCCCAAAAGTATTTATTAACTAGAAAATCACAGCACTGGAAAGTAATTATGCCAAACCACTGTACTATAACAGAACCCAATTGCTTATCCAATTATACATTAAAGTATCACATTGTCAAGCCGATTGCCAAAGCAGCAAATGAGACTTTGCCAGCGTCACAATTTGGACCAGCTATTACTCAATAGACTATACTGTGAATGGTCTTCAGAGTATCCCAGGCACCCTATAAAACCTGTACAAACTAGGGTGGGCAGTCAGGTTTGGTGGAGCACATGCCTGCGATCATGAAGTGGCTGTAATTGGTTAGACATTGTAATTTGCCGTTTGCCATCAGAAGCTTGTTAGGAGCAGCTCAGCAAAGGGAGACTTCTGCTCTTGGTCTTATATGGTTGATTTCAATGAAAACAAAAGAGCAGTCTTGTCTTATCAGAGGCAAAATCGGTAAGGCTAACCTGAAACATACATTTGAGAAAGGTGACCCCAGACAGGGCCTCCTGCATCTGCCGTGCTGCCTCCTGGCCAGCCACCATTAGAACATTCTTACAACATGGCATCAGGGTGGTTGAGGAACAGGGCTAAGGAAGTGAGCCTTGAGGGGCTGCTGGGGGTGTTGATATGGGGGTCACTACACTGGAGAATCATTAGCATAGACAGAGTAAAATACAAACCCAACTTCTTATTTTTAGGACACCGCAGAACTGAAATCTTCCTGAGGGCTTACCACAGTGAGCCTCATGATCCTAAGGAATGAGCGTGATCCTGCCTCAGTCGGGCTGGGAATTTCAGCTGCCAATCCCATGATGGCAAGTGATTACCGGGACTCAGCAGAGAAATTAGTAGGCTCACCCAACAGTTCTTGGTATTTCCATTATAATAAGCCCTCACCAATAGTTAATTTGGTAGAAAACTTCCTGTCCAGTTCTCATGTGTGTGATAGAAATCACCAAATGACAGTAACATCCTGACCATCTCCTTACTAAGCCGTGAGGAGTCTGACGCCCAGTATGTTTTCAAGAAGCGTTGGTTAAGGGTGTTTTCCCTCCCAACATAGTACCTATATAAGTTCATCATTCCCATTTTCTGGATGAAACATCAGTCTCCTAGACACTTGAATCACTCAATCAACATCACATGGCTAATGAGGAACAGTAGTTGTCTGGATCAGAAATACGATTGGTGGGCTCCTCGTGTACTCTTGGATCCATTCTGTAAATTCTTGGTGACTTTCCTATGGTTAAGAAAGGTGATAGAGCAGCCCAGAGAAGAAAACTGAAGTTGCAAGCACAGATCTACCTTCAAACCAGGATCAGGCTGGGGAGCCTCTTCTGAGGGGGGCAAATGCATCTCAGGCAAGTTTTCGGTAAATAATCACTAATCCCCGACCTCTCACCCCAGGCTCCATTGTATTGGAGCTTTACTGGCTTTTTAATGGGTAGGAAATTGGTGAAGCAACAGGGACTAGAGATTTCTACCAGTTTGATTTCCTCAGGCCTCCTGTTTCTAGAAACACGCTCACCGAGAAATGAAATGAAACTCCTTCTGAAAGGGAGTTTCATGATGAAACAAAACTTTGGAAAAGGAAACATTTATTCAAAAAGCAATTTCCTAACAACAACAACAAAAAAGCAATTTCCTTGGCCAGCCATGTTCCGCAAGCCTTCCCACCACCGTGTCTTGGATATTGGTGTTTGACAGAGAGTGTTCTCCTTTCTTCCCAGAGTGATGTCAGCTTTCGTACTCAGAATGAGGAAAGAGAAAAGGCGAGGGGCCAGTTTCTGGTTTCTTTTGAGTCTCCTGAACGTTTTGCTTTATATTTGCTCCTGCTACAATATGGCTTCTTTTTCTACAGGTCCCTTGCAGAATTTTTAGAAGCCCAGCCCAGGCAAGAGAGCTCTCCTTGAGGTGACCGCCTGGAGCATCTATACTGCAGGAAGGTAAGCAGACACACAGCCTGAAGCATACCGCCATAGACACAGCCTCAGAGTCCTGCTCAGCACGCTGCCGCAGGGAGCAACCCCTAAGCCCTCAAGATAAAACCCATCGGGAGAAACCAAAGAGGTTTATGGAGTGGGGGATGCACAATCCAGCACCCGCCACCCCAAGCATTAGAAGCTCATTTCTCTGCAGAACTCATTAAATTACTCAACAAATCATGGTAATATGTCTATGACATGGTATTACCCTGTGCGATGGTGAGCAAGCTGGACAAGGTTTAGTGCCCTCGAGAGGCTTACATTTGAGGAGAACAAGCAGATAATTAGGAAGTAATCAAATCGGTTACTGCCCTCCCAGGGAAACAACAGAAGTACATTAGACAGTGTGGGCAGGATAGACTGCTCTGTTGAAGTGACAAGGAGGCTTGAGAAGGATCAGCAAGGGCTCAGACCCAGTGGAAGCACAGCAGTATGTGTGCGATCTGTGCACTGGCTCAGGACCAGTGACAGAAGCAGAAAGAGGAAATGGTTAAAGAAGGGGCTAGTCCCCTTCCCTTTAGCACTAGATGCACAAGTGCTACCTGAGGGATTGGCTCATTCCATCACATCATGCTGGCGGGGCACCTATTTTTGCTGGGCTCTGAAGAATACTAATCAAGTATGTGCAAAGTCCAGACTCCGTGAGCTGAAGGTAGAGAGGCTAGCTGGCCTCGCTGGGCCCAGCTTTCCCTCTGAGATAGGACAAGGCCACATTGTGGCTTGAGTTCTGCTTATTGGGCCTCTACCTGTTATTAATACCAAGACCTCCTGATAGGGAATTTTCCATGGAAAAGCAAGCAAGCGGCAAGCTATTTGCACAAGCAGTTACCACCTTGGAGCAGCAAGGACACAGACTGACCTCGAAAGTGGCTTTCTGAATGTTCACCATATGTTTGGCAGAGCTAGAAGGGCTACGCCAATGCCATCTGGCCTGGTGCCTGGCACCGGGACCCCCATGTTGGCAGATGAAAAAGGACGAACATAAAATCTATATTCCAAGGGTGCTCACCACTCCCCTGGACTGGTCATGAATTTCTTCTTTTCACAAGGTAATCATTCTGCCTCTGGTTATGAAGCCACACCCCACAAAGCTGCTACATGCCCATTGAAAGTAACGTGCCCTCTGTTATTCACAAGCCCATTCACTTCTCCTGGAGCCCTGCCAGTGCCCTTCAAAGCCTGGCGGTGTGAGTTGCACAAATAAATTAGGAGCCAACCTTTCCCGAATGCCTTTCTCTATTTCATTTAAAAACCTCCTTTAATGAAGACGTAAAGCCTTAGATGCTGCTGAAACGCTAAGCTTACCATGCGTGACAGCAGATCTTTGTCACAAAGGATTTCAAATGCCTTTAAAAAAATAAATAAATAAATAAATAAATAACCAGAATACTTGAAAGAAACTGAGATTTCCTTGTTACAGGCTCAACTGCTCATTTTATATACCCTATAAGTGACCATAATCCAGAAATCAGTACAAAAAACAGATGTAAGCCAACTGCAAACATACACACATAACAGCTTCACCACAGCGAACACTTAAAATGCAATGCCAGGCTTGGGATTATTTCGAAGCATCAGGCTAGAAGAGAGATACCTTCACCTTTTCCAGCTTCCTGCTGTGCATCTAACTTCTCATTTATTTATTACTGAGATGCTCAAGAGGTACTATAGAAAGCGCCAAGCCTGGGATTTATACTGACATTTATTGATACACTATTTATATAAATTTTGTATGAAAATTCAGGCTTGACTCATGTATATATGTGTGTGTGTATATGTATGTATGTACATCTATATATGGCTTGATTTTAAATGTCATTGTTAGGAGTTATAAGTTTGTGAATGAAAAACCCATAAAAATCTTTTAAGAGTCCTAATCTTTTAATTAATCTCACCTCAGTGTTGCTCAGGGGTTTAAAGGAGCCTGGTTGCTTTTTAAAGGATAAAAGATCAAAATGCCTTAAAGTAGCTTCTTAAAATTTCAGGTATCTGTTTAAAGTCCCAGAAACAAATATTTGAAAAATGCTTGTTCCTAGAATCAGGGTCTGAAGCCAATATTTACAGTTCTCCAGTCCAAATATCCAAGGGGTACTCACACACTGGCTTGAGATTTTACCCTGCCCTGAGACAACAGGACCCCGACTGACGAGGGTCAGTACCAAGAAGCCTAAGTCTGATTCTCCCTTCCCCAACCTCTGCACATATATCTCAGCTTCAGCTTTATGTCTTAGCTTCGGTCACACAGCACGAGATCAAGTTCACATACAAATACCACTTTCAAATGTTGAAGAATTTGAGCTACACCTAAATTTTGTGATTCCACGGCCTGGAGACCCTCGGGATCCCCATGGCAGTGCAGGTGAGAGCACCTGCACTGTTGCAACACCCTCTTCGGAAGACGGTTTGGCTTGATCTCCTAAAGCTGACATTCACAACACCCTGCGACCTGCCAGTACTATCCCCAGGTATATACTCGAGAGAAAAGTTTCTCACATGTCTGAGAATGTTCAAAGCAGCTCTAATTAAAACAGCCAAAAACTGGAGGTGACCAGCGTTCTTCAGAAAGTAGATGAATAAACTGTGATATATTCACATAATGGAACATTATACAGTGATCAAAAAATTGTTTGAAAGAGACAATTAGCTCCTATGGACAAATCTTAACATATAATGAAGGAAACAGTAACTTCTAAAAGATAATATGCAGCAGGATGTTTTTTTTTTTTTTTAAATAAAGTTAAAAAGTAACTTAAAAATACATCCTTTTTAAAAAATGCACAGAGATGCCTAAAACTATGTAAAAAGAAGTGAAGCAATGAGACCATGAGATTCAGGGTGATGGGTAACTGTGGGGGGGAAGGGTGGGGTGTGGGCTCATTGTGCGGTTAGGTGTGGGGCATCAATATCGTAGCTTTTGTACTGAGTGATGGGCTTGCAGAAACCCAGTTGTTCAGTGGAACTTCATCAACGGAGGCCACGAATGAAAACAAACTTGGGCATCCTTGGGCAACATGCAGTTTATGCCATAGGATGACTGCAATTTCCCTCCCTATGGAAATCCAGCTCCCATTTGGAGAACCTCGGTTAGAATTACAGCATAGTAGCATTTGCTATGTAAGAGCACTGAAGTTATTAATTGGATTCCAGATGTCTGAAATTGATGTATCCCTTCACTGAATCCCCCTTAGGATCTATTTTGGGTGGAACACTTCACACAGGATGCTGTTCTTAATTAAAACTGCTCTGCCTTAAGAGCTTTATGTCTGCGAGATAGTCATCCAAACATTCTCCTCTCCATAAATTTCCTCTTATGTCCTATTTCCGAAGCAAAAGTAATACTCGCCTGGGTTTTAATAAACATGTCTGCAGTGGTAATATAAATTTCACAGGCTTTCTACATTTCATTATCTCTTTTAGTCCTTTTCTTCGTGCTGATTCTCAGACCAGGACTGTATTGGACGGGTGTTGCAGCCCGTTGCCCTTTCTGTTTCCCACGTTGGGGGCAAGAAGTAGTAAGCTGACTGCTATTTGGGTAGGAAACACAGACAAGATGTTGAAAAAAGCCATTAATTTCTAAGCTGTTTTGCTCCTCTCCCTCTTTAATTTTTGATTTTGGCAATAACGGTCTAGTTCATTGACATTTGATTGAAGCATCATAGCCAAGTTACCAGTCCAAGATCTATGAGTGTCCCTGTAGGGTTACTCAGACTGTATGTACCAGATGCCAAAATTAAAGAATTATAAAATACCAAATATTTGTCATTCCAGGAACAAAACAAAAACAAAAAACAAACAAAAAGACCTGTTGATGGACTGTTTTTTTCACTTTGCAAGTAGTTATTTGGGCCTTGGGTAGAGAGAAGACTCTTCAACTTATAAAGGGAGTCAGATTCTGGAATTAATCCTCCAGCCAAATGGCAACTAAATCACAAGGAACAAATACTGTTCCAGGGAAAATGGACCCCTGGCCAAAGGAAAGATGTTCTTGGTCCAATGCCAGGGAACTTCTGCTCTAGGGAAGTGAAAACATCAAAGGAAGGGAGCCCAAGAACAGTAACGGTATAATTATATTGTTATTATTAAAGGATTTTTACTGAACATGCACTAAGTGCCAGACACCAAGTATTGGTACAGAGACAATTGCATTTAACCCTTATTGAACATCCCTCATGCTGTCTTCTCCTTTTTCAGGTGAGGAAGTTAAGATCAGAGATGTGACCCTGTGGCTCGCAGGTGGCTGGGTCTCCAGGGCCATTCCCTAAAGCTGCAGGCCCTCCCTCGTAGAACAGTATCTGAGTCTGCTCAACAATGGGGACTAAGGTCAAGTGTCTAAATTAAAGCACTTTTTCAAGCAGAATCTCATTGGATCCACTCTGGGGTAGGCAGAAGCATAATACTGCTGTCCCCATTTTAGAGAAAAGGAAAAAAAGGCCCAGGAAGATTAAGTGAATTGTGGGGGTCTTTTCTGCAGTCTTAGACGAAAGCCTTGGCCTGTTTCTCTACTAAAAAGGATCCTCAGTGAAATCGAATAGAAGTGACTTGAATCTAGATTTTGAAGCAAAACATCACAGTTGAAGGATGATATATTGGGGCCTCTCTTACTTAAAAAGTATAAATTAAATTCTAGATTATGGCCCAGGGCAGTCTTCCAACCCTTGCTATCAAATGCTCTGGTCCTGAGTTAACTGGCCTTCGACAAGCTTTCTTAGTATGATAGGCCCTTAGTGACCATGTCACTCCCTCTCTCATGCTTCTGCAGCCTCTGTGCCTACCCTGTTTAAGCGAGAGTGGCTCTTTCAACAAGCTGCCTCGTTTGACCACCAGTCCTCTGCACATACTATTCTGTATAAGGAAGACATTTCTTCCCCTTCCTCCCTCAAGGCTGGCCCAGGCAGTCCTTTGATGTGTTCCGTCTGAGGACATGTAACTGTGTTGTAAATACCTTACCCACTAGATTATACCTCCTATGAGGGCAAAACCATGTCTATTGCCAATATTCAATCTTCCCGGAACCTTTAAAAGAACGTCACATGGTTCAATCGAACACCTTAGTGAAGACCTTATAAAACCAGAGCTGGGTGCACAGTAGGTGTTCACTAAATACTTCCTGCCCAGCCAACCATAACAGATACTCAGAAGGGTGACACAGGTATAGCCACCCTCAGTCCTCAGAGAAGGGTTTGATTATGTTTTCCCAAACAATTGTTCTAATACTAATGCAGGAACAGAGATACATTGTAAGAACGATACAGAACCAACAAGATTTCTTGGTAGCCCTCATCAATCTGAAATTTAACCACATTTTCTTAATCAAACATTTTGTGCAACAGTAAACTTAGGATGAATCTGAGGAGATAGCCAAATGTTGAGGGTCCTTAGTCTTTGCACATGGATCCCCAGTGGCATTTCTTCCCTCTTTCAAAAATAGTGAGAGAAAGCCAAACAGCAAGCAGAAGGGCAAACGAAAAGTGTGTTTATTGTCTGCACAGAGAGCAGCATCCTTACCTTCTCTGTGACCCATAATGAATGACAATTTCCTCATTTCAAAGCCTGGAAAATCACCAAGGAAGAGGACCTCTGTTGTCTGACACCTAGTCATCCTTTGAAGGAGAAGCTTGAGAGAAATGGAAAGAACACAGAGCAGAGACTATGGTCTGGAGTATGCTCTGGGTGGTCAGTGAGTACCTATGGCCACATCCCCTTCCTAGGCCAGCCCTGTGGTGACAGCCACCCATTTTCCAGCGGGTGAGGGGAACATCTTGAAGAAGACTGGGCATGATGCCTTTCAGTTTCTATCGTGTTCCTTCTCGTTGTAGGCATTCTTCTACGTGGCTTCCTAATTGTACACGTGCACATGCTGTGTCAAATGGAGTTTCCGTTGCCTCTGTTTGCTGCATATTACATTTTTAATCAGTATATATAATTACTTACCACAGGCTGCCAGGCCAGATTTTCTAAGCATTAGTCTAATTAACTTAAGCTTGATAATTATGTTTCAGATACCATAGCTGTACACACGGAATTTGCAGATTATGCCGCCAGCTTATTTGATTCCAATAACGTGTTTTCTCAGACAGAGTTAGTTTTGATTTTTTTTTTAATGGGCATCTGATAACTATTTAGGTTTCAGAGTTTTCCCTCAAATAAAATCATTGTGCTATTTAAGACAAGCTTCTCAAATAATTAATGCAGACTGGACTGAAATAGTAGGTTCCTGTGTATTTTTACACACACAAATCTATTTTTTACTAATTTAAGCTCAGGCTGAGGAAATATTAAAGTATAAAATGTTCTGATAGTCAAGTGGCAGAACCTTCCATGTTTCAACTGGTCTCTGCTTTGTCTTTTCCCTTTACATTTACTTGCCCTCTAGTTGATGAAAAATGAGAAAAAAGGAGAGGCAGAAGAAACTGAAAACCTCCAAGACTTGGAGGTGAGAAATTAGGGCATGATAAATTCCTTTATGAATAATAAGCAATGTACTGGGGGTTGTTAAGTGCCAGGCACTACGTTAAACCCTTTTTGTAGATTATTTCATCTAATCATCTGCAGACCCTATGTGGTAGGCATGTGTTACAGATCGAGTTGTGTCCTCCTTTCCCCCCAAAGATAGGTTCAATTTCGAACCCCCAGTACCTCAGAATGTAACCGTGTGTCTTTATAGAGGCAATCAAGTTTCAATAAAGTCGGAAGAGTGGGCTTTCATGCAGTAACACTGGTGTTCTTATGCAGTGGGAGAGTTTGGACACAGCCATGCACACAGAAAGAATGCCATGTGAACCTGAAGGCGGAGACTGGGAGGATGGTTCTACAAGCCAGGAAATGCCAGAGATTGCCGGCAAAACCCCACAAGCCAGGACATAGTCATAAAAAAAAAATTCTCCTTCAGAGTCCTCAGAAGGGACCAATCCTGCTGACACACTGATTTCAGACCTCTAACCTCCACAATTGTGAGAAAACACAGTTGCTTCACTGGGTTTAAGCCACCCACTTGGTGTTGCTTTGCTATGGCAGCACTAGCGAATGAATACGGTATGCACGGCCTTACTCCCCATCTTACTGAGGCTCAGAAAAGTTATGGAGAGTGTCCAAGGCCACACAGCTGTCACACAGCAGGGATGGAGTCCACAATGGGGCCCTTCTGGTCCCAAGCTCATGCCCTTGACCTTATCCACAACCCAGCCATGAGCTACTTGTCTAGGAGTGGGGAGAGAAGCAATGCTACAGGTCTTGGAAGTGGCTGATGTGCCGTGAGCACTTTATTGCTTCTTCATTAAGAGTAAGACTGAGGTGGCACATGTTTCCAAGACTATAGACAGTTGCTTTCATTTAGAACGAAAAATGCATGCTAGAAATCTCTACTTCCTAGCTTCTGAGGGCAACAAAACAGAATGTGTCTTTTCTTATAGTGATGGCATCAACGCAGCTTTTTCTCTTCCCACTTCGAACAGAAGAGAATAATAGACCAAAAGATCAGCTGCCACTATGTAAGGCATAAGAGGAAACAACAAATGAAATAGCCACTCTATTCAATCCACAGATCCAGAGAGGAAAGGACAGGTAGGTTTTCCCAAGATGCAGTAATGGAGGGAAAGAGCAGGAGTTGACAAGCCTGCTCCATAAAGGCCACAGCCATGGACTAAGAATAATTTTGGGGAAGAGATGCAACCTTGGTTCAAGACAGAAAGCGGAGGAATGGGAAGGAGGGGAAAAAAAAAAAAAAAAAAAAAGAAGAAAGAAGAAGAAGACACTTTTCTAAGAATGTCCGTGGGAATGATCCAACAAAAAGCTTGACACCAGGCAAAGGAAGGAAGCGTCACATGCACTGAGGGCCTGTTACGTGTGTGTAAGACACTAAAACCATCCAAATCCCCCCAGGAATCTGCAAACTGGAGGCTATCACCCCCATATGATCAGATACAGGGGCTCTGAGCATGGAAATGGTTGGCTCAGGTCAAACCACTCGTAATGCCTCGATGGAAGAACAATGTAAAGGAGCTGCAAGGAGAGCCACTAAGGCAGCGTCTTTAGAAGAACTGCCTTTCTCCTCCTCGACCAGCAGCGTTGAGGGATCTATCAGTATGTGTACAAGCTTACACTTAAGACACGGGCTGCTCGTTACTGAGAATTTTCACAAATGACATCCAAGCTCCTCTAGAACAGGGGTTCTTACCATTTGGGGGCATGTCAAGACCTTTGAGAATCTGATCAAAGCTATGACTCGTTTCCCTAGGGAAAAAACATGCGCATACAAACACAATCTTTACATGAACCTTCCCGGGGGTGGGGTGGGGAGGGTAATCGTGGGTCCCAGCTTAAAAACCACAATGGTTACACTTAAATCGCCAAGGACCCCAGCAATGTCATGATGTTACAGAAACATGTACGGTGCCACGGTACACCTTGACTGGGAAAACAACTCTCCTCCAACCCCGGCTCGTATTTCTGTAAAGCATTTGTTTCCCCCGGGGGGCTGTACTGTGCTTTGCTCACCTTTATTCACCTGGTACCTCAGTGCCCCCTGAGCCAGTTAAGTATGAAGTCAACGTTAAGTGAATTTTTAGAAGGCCTCAACTTGATGCCTGGCACTCCCTGCAAGCCACAGTGCTTCCCCTCCTTGGATCTCCCTTTCATCACCTATACTATTAAATGGAAATCCTACCACTACTAGCTCTGCTTTTTCTGAAGGGCTTTGGAAGGAACATGTGCAATAATACAAGTGAAAGCAATTTCTGATAGTAACAGCGAGCGCCTGTTGCTTGCGGACCCTGTTTTGTGCACTCTACCCGTCTTCACGACTCCTCGTTACTAACCTGGGAGGGTGGCACTACCTATCTCCATTGAATGCAGAGGAAGCTGAGCCCAGAGAGGTCTGAGGACTAGCATAAGAAGGCCCAGGGCTGGGATGCAAACACAGGCCGCCGGGGCCCGCACCGGCCCTTCTTGACCACTGGGTGGCGCGTCTCTCTCCAGACGGGGCAATGCCATACAGGTGTCTGAAGCTGTCAGGACAAGGAGGCGCATTGGCCCCTCTAGTAACGTAGCAGAGCTGGGGTGGGTGGATTTCGGGAGGCTTGACAGGAAAACCACTGGAGGAGCTCATTGTTAGGACCACAACCAGTTGACATCTCGAGCCACATTAACAGACCTGAGTTCCTCTGGTGGAACCAGCCTCACCTGTGAGGTGGCTCTTCTGTGAGAGAAGCACCTGCCCTTCCCTCTTAGGCTCCCCCAGCACCCTGCACGCGTTTTCAGCCCTGGGTGGAGGCGAGACAGGTATTGAGAAAGGGGGCAGCCACTTCACGTTGGGCCTGGGGGTTGCATACCATGGGGTGGAGAGCCACGGCCCCTTCTAAAATCTATCAGACTCACACGGACTGACTGTGCCAACCCCCACGAACACACCTGCAGGCCACTCAGCCTGTGACTCAGCTGCCGTGCCCACTGAGCACACGCCACACCACACAAAGTCCTTTCTTTCCTATCTCTGACAAAAGACTTCCCTCCTCTGATGTTGAGTCGGAGAGCTCCTACCTGGAAAGTTTCCAAGGAGTGCACACCCAGATGGACCTTGGACGGAATGCCACATATTCTGCAAGACCCAATCCTCACTGCCAAGCACTCAGATGGCCACAGCTGGAGACAGAGCAGTGGCCAAGCCCCAAGCCTGCCCTCTCAGAATTCACAACCCTGTGGGCCACCCAAAAAACAACCTGGCACTTATGAAAAGCATGGACAGTGCTGTGACGAGGGAAATCTGGGCAACTGTGGAGCACTGAGAGGGGAATGAAGCTGGCTGGGGGAAGAATGGCAGGCAAGGGCTCCCAAAGTCTGTACATCTGCCTGCCTTTACATTGGAACAAAAACCCAAGACAACATACCCAGTGCTCAGTGCCTGCATGCATTAGAGGACTTAATCGAAAACATCTAGAGCATGAATAGAGCATCTTCTCCCAGTGTTCTTCTCTGTCCTGCTCAGCCTCTGGGTTTCCATTTGAATGTAACCACTTTAAAGAGCCTTCAGGGCCTCCCTTGCATCACCTGCCCCCTCAGGTCCATTCCTCCTTCAGAGGGACAGTCTGCAGCCTTCCCACCCCAAGTCCCCTGCTGACCAATATCATCTGGGGGCTCTTATGAATATGGAATCTTGGGCTCCAGCCTGGACGAGTCTTCAGCACTTTACCACTGCCTTGTCCAGCACAGTTGCCACCAGCCCCAGGTGGCCCCCAGACACTTGAAACATCGCTAGTCCGAGCTGAGACCCACGCTACATGTAAAACGCATACCACCTTTTGAATACTTAGTGCAGGGCACCTGGGTGGCCAGTGAGTTAGGCTTCTGCCTTCTGCTCAGGTCATGATCCCAGGCTCCTGGGATTGAGTCCTGCATGGGGCTCCCTCTCCTCTGCCCCTCCCCACTGCTTGTGCATGCTCTCTCTCTCTCACACACACTCTTAAATCTTTTAAAAAAAGACTTAATGCAAAAAAGAACGTGAATTATCTCAATATTATTTTATACTGGCTACCTGTGAAAATAATATTTTGTATATTTTGGGTTAGAGATATTAAGGGTTTTTTTGTTTTTTGGTTTTTTAAATCATGGCTACTCTAAGGTTTTCTATTTCACAATTAACTGACATTGTATTTATATTGTACAGGGCTGCTTTAGAAAATGAGAAGGATAGCAATCAGGATCCGGAGTCAGCAAACTGGAATGCATGGGGCAAATCAGGCCCCCTGCACCCTGATACACACACTTCCATCAGGACACGTTGCTCTCACTCCTCGTGCATGCGATGTCTATGACACTTTCCATGCTCCAAGGGCAGAATCAGGTAGGTGCAACAGAAACTGACCAGCTGGCAGAGCCTAAAATATTTACTGCCTGGCTCTTTACAGGAAAAGATCATGGCCTATCATCAAGAGCACTGGTTCAGGGGTTCAGGTTGTCATCCCCACTTCCAGCACCTGAGGTTGGGTAAGATCCTTCATGCCTATGCCACAGTGTCTGCAGCTGGAAACAGGGATGGGAGTACCTCCCTCACAGAGCAGATGCAAAGATTCGATCAGTTGATGCATGTGAAATTCTTTGAGGCTTTGTACCGACTAGGTTCTCAGTAAACATTAACCATCTTTGCCATCACCATGAACAATGATCACAGGCTATAATTACACTTTTTTGCTTTGTTACCTTCTTTCTTTTGTGTCACCCCACCAAAATTAAAAACCCCAGGGAAGCAGAGACAGTTTCTCTCTTGATCCTGCTACTTCACTGGGAGCAGTTTCTGGTGCAGAGTGGAAACTCAGTAAGTATCAGTTGAGTAAAAGAGGTACAGAGGAAAGTACTTTGCCCAAGGCTGCCTGACCAGTCATTTGCCAGGACTTGAACTTGGTTCTTTCTTTTCCCCAATCTCTTAACTTCTGCTACACCAAGAGTGGTCTCTAGACCAGCAGTGCCATTGTCACCTAGGGCCTTGCTAGAAATGCAGATTCTTAAGCTCTATACAAGGCCTGTTGAATCAAAAACTATTTTAACAATATCCAAGAATGTCTGAGAGATTTGTGACATTTGTGAGGTGCCACTCTGGGCTGTCATTCCCAGTAAAGACTCCCTGTTCACTCAACGGAGTAATCAATGTAGTATCAGTCTTTCCACTGAGCCCTCTGTTCAGGCCCCCTAATACCAGGACTGATGATTTATATTCACCCCACTGAAGGTCTAGGGGCATTCAGGGTCTTCGGTAAAAGTGTCAGGAGGTGCCCTTTCTCCTGCCAGGGTTGGACCACTACAATGCTGGGGTGACCTCCCTGCACAGAAATCTGCTTAATTTTCCATACTGGCCTCTAATGACCAGGCCACAAGCCCTAGGGATGCGTTGATGAAGATCAACTCCTACATCATCTCCCTCTGGGTACCAACATCAGTGAATTCATTCCCTTCTGCATTTTACACACCAGTGGCAGCGCCACGAAAATAAACAATCCATCCCCACATTTAATAGCTCCGGCACCTTCCTTTTGAGTCCACAAATGAAAGCAAATCATCCCCTACTCATGTTAAAAAACAAAAGAAAACAAAAAACCAAAAACACACAATTAAAATTCTCCCCACACTATTCTGGCTTTCTTACTTACTGTCCAGCTCTAAGACCCTATGTTCCTCACCTAACTATTTTCTTGGAAATGGTCTATTATGTGGCACTTGAGAGGATGAGGGTGTTTAAAATTAGCACAAAACCTTACAATGGGTTCCCATTTGTCACAGCAAGAAATTTCAAACTGTGGCCATCAGATGAATATTTTAAATTAGAAAAAGACTGATTAGCATAATTCTTAAGGGTCGGAATTCTAAATCCACAGATGGCCTCTGAGAGGGTTGACGAGGCAGAAAGGAGATTAGGATAAATCTAATTAGTCAGGGGTGTTCCCGTTTCTCAAGTCCAGTGGTGAGGGATGGAGAAGACGAGATGGATGGACAGATGGATCTAACGAAGCCCCATTAAAGTCTTTTTGATTCCCACTCACGGTGAGAGAACACATTACCCCATTAATGGTTCTGGAAGCTAATGCGGTCCAAGTTTGGCACTGTGACCTCAGAAAATGAGTTTGAATTGCCTGCCCAGCTCTTTGCACACATCCGCAGGATGTAAATGAGCCTGAAAACTCGATGCTTGCTGAGGGGCCATGCCTGCACGTGGGCTGGAAGCACCCACCCCCCAGCCCCTACCCAGCTGAGGGAACTGGCGCCTCCTGGCTGCTTTCTAAAGGTCCTCAGGCTGGAGTCCCGCAGCGTTTCTGCTCCTTCTGTGCTACAACTTGGACCTGTCCTAGGAAATGTGCTGTGGTTTGCATAAGTCCCCGGTGCTACATGCTGATTCCAACCACTGTTGTTCTCTTCACTGGGGCTGATGGCTACACACTATCACCATCCCAGGCTGATTAGGGACGGGAGGACAGGGCAAAACACAGGGCCCTTTTCTTGAGGAGCTCACGCCTCAGTCCCAGCAATGTGAGAAAATAACAGCACAGTTTTGCAGGCTACGTGCCAGATGAAGGTGTGACGGGCTCTGACAGCTCAGAGAATGAGGTGGAGACAGTGGTGGTCTCTCAGGGCAAAGTCAAGGAAAGAGGGGGGACTCCACAGGATTTGAAGAAAGGTCCGCCTCTCCCCTGGATGTCAGTCAGATCACACCATTTTTGCTGGTTCTCTCCAGCAATAATCAGAGCTGACATTTACTGAGCACTTACTGTATCTTATGCTCGGCACTGATGGAGGCACATTTCATACGGTATTTCATTTACTTTTTGAAACCACCCTGCGTGGTGGGTCCTAGTACCATCCCTATATTACAGAGAATACTGTAGTACAAAGAGGTTACGGCCCCAACAAGTAGCAGAACTAAGAGACAATTTCAGGCATCCTTCCTCTACAGTTCATATTCTAAAGCCCCGTAACTGGCATTCTTTGGCCCCTGTCCTCCAGTCACACGTAGAATAAAATCTAACCCCCCCATCCCCACCGACGTCATCTTGCTCTCATCTGTCCAATGCTCTCTGTGTTCCAGCCACGCTTTCCAAGTACTCCAAGGGTGGTCCACATCAGGCCCTTTGCATTTGTAGTGCCCTCTGTCTGGAAGGTTTTCCTGCATTATCATATCCAACCTAGAAACAACTACCTGTGGTTCGTAGCAATTTTTCCCTTCCCACCCAGGCACAGATGTCATTCTGGGCCATGGCTTTATAATTTTTTAAAAGATATTTATTTATTTATTTATTTATTTATTTGACAGATCACAAGTAGACAGAGAGGCAGGCAGAGAGAGAGGAGGAACAGGCTCCCCACTGAGCAGGGAGCGCAATGCGGGGCTTGATCCCAGGACTCTGAGATCATGACCTGAGCCAAAGACAGAGGCTTTAACCCACTGAGCCACCCAGGCGCCCCTAGGCCATGGCTTTAAACATCATCTCCTTCCAACAAACAAGAGCCCAGGGCCACATGGCTTCCCAGGGGAATTCCACCAAACATTTATTTTATTTTATTTTTTAAAGATTTCATTTATTTGACAGAGATCACAAGTAGGCAGAGAGGCAGGCAGAAAGAGAGGGGAGGAGGAGCAGAGAGCCCGATGTAGGACTCCATTCCAGGATCCTGGGATCATGACCCGAGCTGAAGGCAGAGGCTTTAACCCACTGAGCCACCCAGGCACCCCCCACCAAACATTTAAAGAAGAATTAATACACATTCTCCTGAAACTGTTCCAAAAAATAGAAATGGAAGAAAAACTTCCAAACTCATAAGGCCAGCATTACCTCGACCCCAAAGCCAGACAAAGACCCCATCAAAAAGGAGAATTACAGACCAATATCCCTGATGAACATGGATACAAAAATTCTTACCAAAATACTAGCCAAGAGGATCCAACAGTACATTACAAGAATTATTCACCACGACCAAGTGGGATTTATTCCTGGGCTGTAAGGTTGGTTCAACATCCACAAATCAATCAATGTGATACAAGACATTAGTAAAAGAAAGAACAAGAATCATATGATAATGCAGAAAAGCATTTGACGAAGTAGAGCATACTTTCTTGATCAAAACTCTTTTCTCAGTGTAGGGATAGAGGATACATACCTCAATATCATAAAAGTCATCTATGAAAAACTCACAGCAATATCCTTCTCAATGGTGAAAAACTGAGAGCTTTTCCCCTAAGGTCAGGAACATGGCAGAAATGTCCACTATCACCACTGCTATTCAACATAGTACTAGAAGTCCTAGCCTCAGCAATCAGACCACAAAAAGAAATAAAAGGCATCCAAATGGGCAAAGAAGAAGTCAAACTCTCATTCTTTGCAGATGATCTGATACTTTATGTGGAAAACCCAAAAAAGACTCCACTCCAAAACTGCTAGAACTCATACAGGAATTCAGTAAAGTGTCAGGATATAAAATCAATGCACAGAAATCAGTTGCACTCCTATACACCAATCACAAGACAGAAGAAAGAGAAATTAAGGAGTCGATCCCATTTACAATTGCACCCAAAACCATAAGATACCTAGGAATAAATCTAATCAAAGAGGCAAAGTATGTGTCCTCAGAAAACTATAAAGTACTCATGAAAGAAATTGAGGAAGACACAAAGAAACAGAAAAACATTCCATGTTCAAGAACAATCGTTGTGAAAATGTCTATGCTAACTAGAGTAATCTATACATTTAATGCAATCCCTATCAAAATACCATCAATTTTTTTCAAAGAAATGGAACAAATAATCCTAAAATTTATGTAGAACCAGAAAAGACCCTGAATAGAGAAATGTTGAAAAAGAAAGCCAAAGATGGTGGCACCACAATTCTGAACTTCAAGCTCTATTCCAAAGCTGTCATCATCAAGACAGCATGGTACTGGCATAAAAACAGACAGACAGATCAATGGAACAGAAAAGAGAGCCCAGAAATGGACCTTCAACTCTGGGGTCAACTAATCTTTGACAAAGCGGGAAGAATGTCCAGTGGAATAAAGATAGTCTCTTCAACAAGTGGTGTTGGGAAAGTTGGACAGCCACGGGCAGATAAATAAAACTGGACCATTTCCTTATACCACACACAAAAATAGACTCCAAATGGATGAAAGACTGCAATGTGAGAGAGGAATCCATCAAAATCCTTGAGGAGAACACAGCCAGCAACCTCGTTGACCTCAGTCTCGACAACTTCTTCCTAGAAACATCACCAAAAGGCAAGGGAAGTAAGGGTAAAAATGAACTATTAGGACTTCATCAAGATCAAAACTTTTGGACAGCACAGGAAACAGTCAATAAAACCAAAAGACAAATGACAGAATGGGAGAAGATATTTGTAAATGACATACCAGATAAAGGGCTAGTATCCAAAATCTATACAGAATTTATCAAACTCAACACCCAAAGAACAAATAATCCAATCAAGAAAAGGGCAGAGGACATGAACAGACATTTCTACAAACAAGACATCCAGATAGCCAACAGACACATGAAAAAGTGCTCTACATCACTTGGCATCGGGGAAATACAAATCAAAACCACAATGAGATACCACCTTACACCAGTCAGAATGGCTAAAATTAACAAGTCAGGAAATGACAGATGCTGGCGAGGATGCAGAGGAAGGGGAACCCTCTACACTGTTGGTGGAAAAGCAAGCTGGTGCAACCACTCTGGAAAACAGCATGAGGTTCCTCAAAGAGTTGAAAATAGAGCTACCCTACGACTCAGCAATTGCACTACTGGGTATTTACCGTGAAGATACAAATGTAGTGATCCGAAGGGGAACACGCACCTGAATGTTTATAGCAGTAATGTCCGCAATAGCCAAACTATGGAAAGAACCTAGATGTCCATCAACAGATGAATAGATGAAGAAGATTTGGTATATATATACACAATGGAATACTATGCAACCATCAAAAAACACAAAATCTTGCCATTTGCAATAACGTGGATGGAACTAGAGGGTATTATGCTGAGCAAAATAAGTCAATCAGAAAAAGACAATTATCATATGATCTCTCTGATATGAGGAATTTGAGAGGCAGGATGGGGATTCATGGGGGGAAGGGAGGGAAAAATGAAACAAGATGGGACCAGGCACGGATACAAAACACAAGAGACTCTAAATCTCAGGAAACAAACTGAGAGTTGCTGGAGGTGGGGGCAGGGGGAGGGAGAGGGTGGCTGGGAGATGGGCACTGGGGAGGGTATGTGCTATGGTGAGTACTGTGAATTGTGTAACACTAATGATTCACAGACCTGCACCCCTGAAACAAATAATACATTATATGTTAATTAAAAAAAAAAAACAAAACACATTATTTCTGTGGCTCCCAAATTTATTTCTAGCCTGGAACTCTCTAATGAGTTCCAACCCTGTGTATTCAACAGGTTCCCTGACGACTGTTCTTGCATGTGCAGCAAAAACCTCATAATTCTTATAACCAAAGGAAAACACATGACTTGTAGTTTCCCATCCTGTGCTAATCTTTCCAGTAAATATCACTAATCATCCTGCTGGTTATTCAAGCCAAATACCAGGAATTCTTAGTCTCTGAGCCCTCCTAGTCTACTCCATGAACAAAATCGGCCTGCTGGATTTTAAAGTCATCCTGTCAAAGCTGGCCACTTCTCTTCACCTCCACTGTACCATAATCTGTCATAAACCACTGTGATAACCTCCCAATTGGTCCCCTTGCTTGCCCCTCTGCCTTCTTTCAACCTGGCCTGGGGGATCTTTGGACAACTTAGATCATGGCGTTTCCTTCTCTAAGACTCTACAACCCTAATCTCATATAAGACCTCCAGGCTACTGCCTGCCTCTGTAACCACAGCTCCCTCTGCCTGTTCATCAATCCTCCAGGCCCACTGGCCTCCTGTCTATTTCCTGAGCATGTCAGGCTCATCTTAGACCCATGGCTTTTGCCATCACTATTTAATCTGCTTAGAAGACTCTCTGTCCTTAGGTTTCCCCAGACTTGCCTCTTATCCTTTAGTTATCAGCTGCGATGTTCTCTCCTCGGTGAAGCCTTTTCTGATACCTCTACCCAAATTCATTTGCTCCAGCACAAATACCTTTATTGTATTACCCTATTTTATTTCCTCTCACTCTCTGGGATGAGGCATATTTGTGTGTTTACTTGTTTTTGTCTGTCTTTCCCCCAGGAATAACCTCTTTGAAGACCGGGGTGTGAGCTGGCTTGTTCACCACAATATCCCCCAGTGCCCAGAACTTTAAAGGGGCTCAAGAACATTTGTTTAGTAAAGAATACCATGTGGCTAACCTAACAAGATGCAAACGGAGATGTTAAGATTGAAGACAGATGCTGCTCCTACCGTCGGCGGGGATGGAGGGCAGTTGAAGAACCAATGTGAAGGGAACTTCTAGAGACTGGGAGGAAGTCTAACACCTTTCCTCTGTTGAGTGACTGTTACCCATGAGACCCTAGGGCTACACACGTGAACAGACCACCATGGTCCCTGTCCTCATAGTGCTGGTGTTGTAGCACGTTGTTTAAACCCTCCATCCCCATTTTAGGATAGGGCATGGGGAAGCCTTTTTTTTTCTCTCTCTCTCTCTCTTTTTTTTTTTCTTTATGTAAAGGGCCAGATAGTAAGTATTTTATGCTCTGCAGGTTTGCGATTTGTGTCACAAATACTCAACTCTGCTGGTGTAGTGCAAAAGCCATCACAAATGGCACAACATCATGGCTATGTTCAAATAAAACCTTATTTACAAAAGCAAGCAATGGGTCTGGTTTAGCACATGGATAAAATTTGATAAACCTTGGCACAGGCTCTTCTTTGGTACATAGTTCTTCAGGCCTATCACACAGAAAAGTAGGCTTTGGAACAATCAGGGTCTCTTGTAGAAACATCTCCTCTGACACTCTCAGAAGACACTACATAGACCTGAGCAGTGGTCCTGTACTTCCTGTTAGTTTTCTGTACAGTCCACTGATCAACCAGCTTTTGTAAGAAACTCCATAATTATATGGAATGTACTTACCCTGATGAAGAATAACTGAGAATGGCTAAGGAGATGGTAGACTTGCCTCCACTGGGACAGGATGGGAGCCCCAGCATCATACCACTGTTGGAAAGGAGGAGGATGGGGACTTCTCCTTGGTTATACTGATCCCAGATTAAGGTAATAGCTTGGCATCACAATGACTTCAGTCAGGGAGGAAAGCTGTGTCCAAGTTTGCAGGTCTTCATAAAGCATTTGCCATTTAGCTGTTGGCTCATTAGCTTGGACATAACAAAGGATTTCTAGAAAGAAGATAGCATCATTGTGTGCTATTCTTGCTCTGGGGCACATTTGGCAACAACAGCTGAGATCAGAGAAGTAAATATTGTTCAGGGAAGAGGAATGGTTGCTCTGGACAGATACCAACAGCCAAGCAGCTGGAGACAACAGAATCAAACCTTCAGGTACATAAGCCATTTCTGGGCTATATGCACAGGTTGCCTTTGTGCTAGTTGTCTGCCTGGTTTCCAGGGAGCCTTCAATTAGGCTACTGAGCTGAGCTGATGTATACCTGTGCACTGCATCAGCTCCATTACCATTAACATAAATAAGCCTTTGTTACGGGGGAAGGCACAGAGAGTGTGGATGGTGGCTTCACTTCATGAAACATCCTTTTTTCAGAACACCAGTTTCTTCTGGATAGAAACTAGCTAAATTGCCCAAATAACATTAACATTAATACAAAACAATAGAAAGCCTCGATATTCTGAACTGGGGAGACTGGGTTAAACTTGCTTCAATTCCAAGAAAGCCTCAAATCAGCTTGCCTCTCCCTAGAGGACCACCTCCCTAATTCCTTTTCCTCTGCCTCTGTGTCAGCCACACCTGGGGCACACATTAGGGCACAACCCTCAACTCAGCCAGCACAGAACACATCTGTTCCGTTGCTTACTGTGCTCCCAGCACTTAGCAACGTTCAAATAAATATGTGAGGAATAAACTAAGATAGGGAAACTCCCATCCTGTCAGAGTACAAGAATTCTGAAATGCATGGTCATAGGGGTACATGGTGCCCATTTCTATAGGAAGAGGAATAAATTCACTTTCGTGGAAATACTCTAAGGCAGCGGGCAGGCTGTGCTAGGGCTTTTACCTGCCATGTCACTGAATGTCTTCAGCATCCCTGACAAGCAGGGATTTTTGACCAATATTTCACAGACCCTCTTACCATCTCCAATGGAGATAGCATCACTCACACAAATGCTACAGTGGGGATTCCCAGAGATAGACTAGATACGTAACATCTTTACCCAGCCTAGGATCTGATACATAAGTGTTTAGTAGATGGCAACTGTGGGATTACTATTGCTTGTCTTGTAACAGATTAAGAAATAGACATTGAGTGGGTTACAGGGATCAATCCAAGGTACAAAATGTGTCACAATTGGGATTTGGACCCAATGTATCTGGTTCTTTCTCTATTTACAGGAAGGAATAAGGAAAGTATACTGGTTCCATCTTCCTCTGTTCTTTGCCGCCTTAGCATGAGCCCCGGGAGGTTCAGAGTACTTCAAGATTGCTATAAATTCTACTCTGAGTGCTTCACAGAGGATCAGAAAATAGATTACATACCCACCTTACTTTCTACACTAGGTCTCTGTGATATGATATAAAGATAATTCTTTGTATAACAGAATACAGATCCCTTCCTCTAAAAAGTCCTTCCTGTACTGAATAGATGTTCTAATGTTGATTAAGGCAATTTCCACCTCATAGGTTAAGACACTTAAGGCTCTTCAAGGCATTTGCTGGGCTCCATTCTCTGGGTGCTGAGCAGAGCCTGACCTAGAGTGGTATGTGGCATGAACCCTTCCATGAGTCACCAACACACAGCCAAAGGTCTTCAAAATGTATGGGCATCCTTGGAAAATAGAGAAGCATTTCTAGGCATGTGATTAACAAGCCAGAAAGGCCATGGCGCCTGACAGAAAAGATGAGGCATTTCAGAAAGATAAGTCAAGATACATTTATGAGCTGAATGCATCCCTCAGCTTGCTTAGCTGTGCTACTTGGTTCATAAACCAGGGATTAAGTCCATTTTCATTTCAACTTTCTCTTTCACCTTTAAGCAACCCCTAAGGTTTCCAGAGAATTTTGCTTGACCTTTAGCTGAAGTTCAACCTCTACCAAGTTACCAATTTTGGATGGTCCCTGGGTGATCACTTAAGACAGATTTCACTATAATTCAAGGCAAGGATAATCCCTGGCCTAAAAGTTCACAAAGGAAGGATTCCCAGTGGTCTCAGGGATGGCAAAAGTTATGATTCAGTCCTGCTAATGAATTGGAGTGATATTCTCATTGTGTGTTATTGATCAGTGAAGTCAGTCTGGATGCATTGCTTGACATTGAGCCCAGGGTGTGTGTTTTTTTTTTTTTTTTTTTTTTTTTTTTTTTACCTTCATCTGCTCCCAAATGAGGATTCCCTCGGTGGACCCTTTAAGCTGAACTCCAGGAAGAAGCTATAGTCCATGGGAGGGGTCCTTTAGGAATTTTCATTTACTTCTGAAGTTATGATAGGAATGTTAAACCCATTAATGGACTTTGGTGGGATATCTTTACTACAAAGCACATATGCCTTAGAACTATCTCACACCAGCTTTCAGAGACTTCCAGCAACCCTCAGAGGAAATGTGGAGGTGAACAATGAAGAGAAAATCAGGCCTTTTCAATTTGCAGTGAAGAATGGGGCTATAGCTGTTTAGTTCTTACATATCCTGACTTGCAGTGAAGAATGGGGCTATAGTTGTTTAGTTCTTACATATCCTGACTTACTTTGTCTACCAGATCTGCCTGATTCCTAACTATATGAAAGTCTTTCAGTATGCCTATATATTTAATCAGTGGGGTTTTCCTCAAATTTTGGTTAATGTAGTCAGCTCCTGGATTATTGTGTGCCTATCATGAAGACAGAGTTGTTTTTGTCCATGGAAGTGAAAACAGAGCCCCAGTTTGCATGAAAGTCAATTCATTCCTATCTGCAGACTCTACATTGATTAAATAAAGAAAAATTCAATGTTCATCTCATTCATGAATCCGAACAGAGCGTCTGCATATGTCATTTCTCTAACTTCCCAAACGCTATTGAGAACATATCGGCCCCTCTCCCCTAGCTCAGTGGACTGGAAGCGTGTTCATTTTAGAGGAAGGTCTCATAGCTTTCTGCAAACAGTTCAATACCATGATGCTTCAGAGTCAGCTTCCTGCATTCTTTCTTATTGATTGGCATACCTCAGGCTATTAGGTTTATTAACTAAATGATAATTTTTTTAGGGGGGATGAGTGTACAAAGAGATAAATGTTTCACAAATAGACTCAAAGCTTGCAGGCAGAAGACATGCAGTGATTTACAAAGTATTTATCTTTCTGGCATTTTTCTCCCCTAGGAAAAAGTAATCATTGCTACCATCCTCTGAAAACAGAGATGCTTGTCTTCTGGGCAGGCTTGGAGACTAACCAAAGCAGTGTGACAATTCCTGGAATTTCAGCACACCTGCTGGGGTGCTGGACTGAGCCAACTCCTCCCGCAGAGGCACCTGATCTGCTTGGAGAGTCAGTCCCTGGCCTCTCCCTTCCTCCTGGGAGCCACTCCAGCATCCCTGGGTGTGTGAGAGTATGGAACTTGCTTTCAGCAGCTGCCTCTTCCAACTGGCTGCCTGGCCTTGGTCTGATCCCAGTCCTGGAAAACTCAGAGGAAGCAGCATTTTCACACCCTTGATCTCCATCCCTCCCCCAAAGCACCCACCTCTAATGCAAGTAATAGTTCCCGAGAGAAGCACCAGCCCCTCTAGAGCCTTCTTTCTTGTCCTCATGCAACATCCTCTGACACTGCCATTGCCCTGCTAGAGTTTCTCAAACTCAGGCACTTTTGACATTTTGGCGGGTCAGTTAATTGTCAGTTGTGGCGGGAGGTGGTTCTGTGCATTTTCGAAGGCTTAGCAGCCTCCTTGGTCTCTATCTACTTGATGTGACTAACACACTCCTCCTTACCACTTGTGAGTTCACAGATGTCTCCTTACATTGCCAAATGTCCCAGGGGTGTAAAATTACCCATTAAAACCAATGCCTTGTCACAGTGGGAACTAGTGGGAGAACCTGAGAACTTCCCCGAACTCATAAGGAACTCAAAGAGAACATCACTATCAACTCTCAGGCCTGGTTTGCAGACCTCACTGCTGAAGAATCTCAATGAACCAGTGACACCCCCCCCCCCAGGAAGGGGATCTGGGGGGACAGAAGGGATGAGCTGAGAGATTATGGATTCTTGGCCGAAGCTGGACTGACCTGGCGACCCCTGAATGTCTAGAGCCACATTATTTAGAAAACATTTCAAGTAAGCACTATGTCTTTCACCCCATCAATCAAAAAGTGTAGATTTTTTTTTTCTTCTCCCCCTCCCCACATTCACTCTTCCAGTTTTTGTCACTCTTTCTTATCCCTGGGTTCTTCCAAAGCCTCCCCGCAGGTCCTTTATCCAGGTTTGCTCTTCCCTGTCCAGCCCCGGCCTCTACTCTATGCAGGTGAGTGGGCTTTCTGAAATGCAAAGCAGACCATGCCAGCCAGCCAGCCATCTGCTGACTTCCCCGGCTTTCCAGCCTTTCAGGATAAAATCCAAACTCCTTAACGAGGCCTGCAAAGCCATGCACTTCATTACCTCTCCCAAGTGTTATGTGCAACCCCACGTCTCCACTCCCCTGGATCTTTGATAGGATACATTCCCCTGTAGGGTCACAGGTGGTTTTGGGTAGCAGCGAGTCATGACCGTAGAGAATGTAGAATCTCAGAGTGATTGTTTAATTTCAATATCCCTTTCTCCTATGTCCTCTCCAGGAGCCTGCTGAGTTTGGTGCTCCTTTGTCCTTCACACTGCTCTGAGGCTTGACAGTCTCCCATTCTGCACCAGAAAAGAACAGGCCTCAGGCTCAAACAACAGCATCCAGATGAAATTTAATAACACCATTTTCTTTTTCATCATATTTACTTTTGTAGTTGCCTTCTATTTATAGCACATTGTACTACTTTTCTGTTACAAGAATGATATAATCTTTCCTTTTTCCATGAATGTTTTCAGGTAGTTGAAAGGAGGTTGATTTGACAAAGCATCAATAACAGTAGAAGTGGTTCAGAGACATGGCAGAGGATGGGCTTAATGATTGATACATGGGGGAAAAAAGGAGTTCTCTGAATCTGTGCCCTGCTCTTTCATATCCCAGGCTCACCTGTCCCTGAAGACAGGCTAAGAACAGGGAGAAGGCAGGGGCGGGAGGAACTGGATTGTTCCTTGTAATGGTTCATGTGTCCTTTAGATTTGGATGTAGATGTCACTTCGTCAAAATCTGAATCAGTGTCCTTCCCTAGCACTCTGGACACCCCTCATAGGCTCTGGCATGACCCCTTTATGTCTGTCACATTCACAATGGTTTGCACAGTATCTGGTACAAAGCTTAGCAGAGACGAGATGCCAGATAAATGCCTCTTGGTTGGAAGAATGACATGGGGAGAAACACATAATCCTTTTCAGCTGGCTCTGGGCTTCAGCAAGAGAAAGGCAAAAGGATAGGACCCCAGATAATCCATGTCACTGGGGATGTTACCCACCTCCCTGGGTGACAGACATGGAAAACTTGATGATGTAAATTACTCGGGGTACAATTTCCATTTCCCCTTCCATTTTGACCATCAGAACTTGACCTCCACTGGCCACTGAAACACTCTTGTGGCTTGGCCCAGCTGGATCTAGTGCCCAACAGGGGAGCACAGCAAAGAATACAAAGAAAGCCACAAGACATAAGTTTGCCATGTCCCCAGTCTTTCTTTCTACTGGAGCTTTACCTTTACAAATTTGTAGCATTTGAAGGTATGTTTCCCTAGCCACTTCTGAACTGTAACAATTCCTTTTTTCCTACTGACAAAATCTGATACTTAGCCTGGAGCACTTTCTTGCCAAGGAGAGAACTGTGTCAGACTTGTGACGCATGATAAAATACTACAGTAATGTGGAATAATGCTTTGAAATGTTGCCAGGGTGAGCATGCATGCAGAATGAAGGAAATGGTTGCAAATACAAATGGTAGCTCTGTGGCTCATCTGTAACCTCCAAGTAGGAAAACTGAGACATTCTTTTCCCTCCTTTGCAATTTGCACAGCCTCTTGTTGGAAACTATGGAGATTACCCCACTGAAAGTAACTGCCATGTTTACTCCACGCACAATTTTTACTAATACAATATCCCCATGTAGCCATTAACCTTCTAGAGTTCCCCTGATACTCTGTAGTGCTGCTGTGAATGTCTCATTCAAGTAGTCATGTACCCAAAACCAAAAGCTTTACAGAAGGGTATGGAGGCCATTTGTGCAGTGCTGAAAATGATGTCTACTTTGTCCACCTTAGAAATCAAGATTGTGGGGCATCTGGGTGGCTCAGTGGGTTAACGCCTCTGCCTTCTGCTCAGGTTATGATCCCGGGGTCCTGGGATCGAGCCCCTCATCGGGCTCTCTGCTCATCAAGGAGCCTGCTTCCCTTCCTCTCTCTCTTCCTGCCTCTCTGCCTACTTGTGATCTCTGTCTGTCAAATAAATAAATAAAATCTTAAAAAAAAAAAAAAGAAATATTAAAAAAAAGAAAGAAATCAAGATTGTGTAACGGAATGGGATTCCGTCCTCACTATAACCCCCAACCCACCAACCCCACACATCATAGTGAATTCAATGGGGATTATCAGTGCATTGAGCTGCATTACTAGAAGAGCCACAACTGTAGGGTGTTTACTATATAGCAGACATTTCACCCTCTTTTAAGTAAATAACATGTTATATAATAAGTGGAATTATACTCATTTTGTTCTTGAGAAAAATGAGGCTCAGAAAGGATAATGTGTTCAAGGTCTCACAGACAAAAAGTGTCCCAGCCGGGATCGAGCCCCAGGTCTGTGTGATTCCAAAGCTTGATTCTTTTTTTTTTTTTTTTCCATGATGAACGATGTTGAACTAAAGCCAGCACCCTTCCGAACTAAAGCCAGCACCCTTCCTTCCATGAGTTGTGGTCAAACCTTCACTATCCGTGGGCTTTGAACATTATTTGTTGGCTCTCTTATACCCATCACTAACAAGATACATGAACCAATGGGTGGTTGCTTCCTCATGAAGAGCCAGTAGACGAATGAGAAGTTTTTCATGCACAAAAGGTGACCAAGCAGTAGAAGAAGAAAATTCAAGCCCATTTCAAAGGCCTCTTTATGAAAAGTGAAACCCCATTCTCCTTTTCTGCAAAGGGAAGCCATTCACTGCACATTGATTATTTCATTTATCCTAAGATAATCATAGTTCCCCAGCTGGGAACACATTTCTTTCCCTACCTCATGTGGTTGGCTGCCCGTTCCACCTTCAGATCTCAGCTCTAGGGCCACCTGCTCTGGGAAGCCTTGCCTGAACGCCTGACTTAGTAGTCTCCTTCATGAACGATGGACGCTTTCCTTCAGAGCACTTCTCTGCTTTGGTCCCTATTGGCTCGGACGGATCAGTGCCTGGGTCTCCCGTTAGACTCATGCTTGTGTCCCTGGCACTCAGCGCTGGGCCTGACTCAGGCGAGCCTCTCAAAACCTATCCGTGGAAGAACTGGCACCGTGACCTGCTAAGCAAGTCCGCATTCCTTTGTTGAGGAGATGCTAGAAGGGGGACGGTGAGCGAATATACAATGAGGTCACAAGGCTAGATCTCTTCTCTGTTCACCAAGTAACGTCTCAGATTCATGTGCTTGGCTGAGTTAATTTTTATGTTTTTTTCCCTCATCTCCAAACAGCAAGTCATCTTGCAGATCAATGCCTGAGACTAAAGAGACTTATGGAATGTTAAGATTATGCACATAAATGTACCAACTATGACAGCCACACTAAGAAGAATAGTAATATTGTGCCGAGCGATAGTTTATCAACCTTTGCCACTTACAAAATTCACAGCCAATTTAATTAAAAATATAACAGCTCTGAAAGCTGCTAAAATGAGTACGACAACAATCAATCATTTTGTAATAGTGTTGAAGATCCATTAGGGACGTTGCACTGGATGCCAACTATTTTTAAGCCCAGATAGTAGGGGCATTTCATTTTGCACAATTAATGTCACTGTATTAAAATATTGACTATCTATAAAGAAGAAAATACCAAACATCTTTATAACCCACATTTTTTATGGGCAAAACTTGCTTAGAAAGGTGCTTTGAATTT
The DNA here is from genome assembly GCF_022355385.1 of Mustela nigripes. NCBI lineage: Eukaryota > Metazoa > Chordata > Mammalia > Carnivora > Mustelidae > Mustela > Mustela nigripes. Next base: position 27,917,754 of record NC_081558.1, read on the forward strand.
ATTTGTTATAAGCTGCACATTTCACATTCAGAAAATTAAAATGGTTTCTACTGACTAACTCATTTAATCATTTAGTTGATTTAATGAAAAACACTATGCATTTTTCTCTTTCTGTTGCTAAGATTAATACTTTCTGTTCATTAGCAATCAAATATTGCAGGAAGGTTTACATCTTATTCTCACTTAACTCACTGCCTTTTATTTCAAAAAATCCTAATAGAATTTAAATGGTATCTTTTAAATCACTTGGAAATTTTTCTCTTAGTAACTCACTTTGTCTTGTGGAAGACACAGCGCTCACTGTGACACTGAGACATTCATCCTCAACTTCCTTTTCCAGTCTCTCTTTTTGAGGGGGAAGGGCAAAGCATATATACATAAGGGAGTGGAGACTTCAGATAAAAATTATGAATGTAGCTTCCAGTGCCTCCAATTCATTTAATACATCAGCAACATTGCAGCATCCCTTAAGATTCTGATTAGAAGGGCCCTTTGATTTATTCGTGGGGTTTTATGAGCTACCTGGGAGAATGAACCCATTAAAAATGTTAACCATAAGCATCTGGCTTTCATTTAATAAAGAATCAAAGCCACTGGGCACAAGTAAATGGACACAAACACAGCACCCTTCTGCTGTCACTCATGGAGGCTCCCACTGTAAATGCCACTTCCTCCCAGCAGTGCCCTCTGCAGGCATGGCCTCATCTCTGCTCTCCACTGTGATTTTCAGGTATATATAAATGGGCAGTTGAATTCCACTTGAAATACCTCCAAAAAAAGAAAGAAAGAAAGAAAGAGAAAGAAAAAGAAAAAAAGAAAAGAACAGAAATACCTCCAAGGGCAGATACTACAATGTAATCATTTTTATGACCAGGAGAGTTATAAAGGAGTATAATCTATTTAAATTACTGAATAATAGAATCGGTAGTTTAAAAGAATGGTGCCAAGTTTTCCATTGCTTCTGTGCCCCAAAATATTTGTTAACCCCCAAATGCTTGATAGGAGGAAATAACAAAAGGTAGACGATGATGTTTTGTTCTGAGTGTAGATAGAGCAGGGTGAAGGACCCTGCGTGCCTGGGTGTAAAAATATAAACACTGAATCAGAAATGCTAAGACAGTGTGCCCTCAGATCCAGCGCGCCTGGATCAACTCCACCATTAGACTTTTCAGTTACGTGAATAAAACTTCTTCCTTTCAAGCAGTTTGACTGCTGACCATGGCTTCTTGAGAGCAGGGGCTGACTCACTTCTGTATCCCCGGAACGTGGATCCTGCCTCAGTAAAAGCCTGTTGAATGACAAACCGACATACTTCTTCGGGCAAGGACATTTCCAGGTGTTCGGGGAGTAAGACTATCCTTAAAAGCTCTTTCACAGGGCTTTGTACCTTTTGGATCAAACTCTCATAAAAGAAGGAAGAGATAATACAGGCGCTCTGGATGTGGAGGTGTCAAGGTCAATTTTAAGAGAAAGTATAAGGCGCTCGGCCAGATAAGGAGGCTCTTACAGCAGCTTACAATAAGGCAGTGGGAAGTGTGCAGGCACACAATGGATTTCACATTTCTGCAATCCTACAGTGACTAGGTCTTAATCATTATGACAGTATGTCTGCGGCAAATGGAATTAACAATCCCACATGCTTTGGAAATGTTAAATTGTTAATAAGCCCCTTAGAGCTTTGCTGCTTCTTTGAACTCCACGACCGGTTTTGGGCCACAGACAAGTGTATTAAACCATCTCGATTTGAGCTGGTAATTGAGGGCCTCTCGAAGTCTGCCCAGAAGAGAAGAATTTCCACTGTGAGGAGGAACAGATGGTGCCGACGTCTGATTTTCATTTTTAAATCTAAGGCCTGGCCGTATCTGGTGAAACTATTCAAGAAAAACGTAGTTTTCCAACTATTTGAAAGGTGAAGTTTCCAGGTACACCCTCGTTGTGATCCAAAAATCTGTACTTGCGTTAAGCTTAAGAATCATCTGTACCTGAGTTTAAATCATGGATTTGCTACTTTTTTTTTTGGCTGGAAGACTTTGAACAGATAACTTAATATCCATGAGCCCTTGTGTTCTCATGGATAAAACCAGACTAGACAACCCCCTTGCAGGCATTTTGTGAAGATTAAATCAGATCACTGATGTTAAATGCTTAGCAAGAATGTGGCGCATACTGCGAGCTCAGTATACATTAGCTATGAATGTGATGACAATGACCATGACCACTGCAAGCTTTTAAGTCAAATACTACCATACTGAATGCCTTATTTGCCATGAATTAACATCTCGAATATATTTGTCCACCTGTCATCACTTCCTCCATATATTGCTCATACTAGAATCATGTCAAATTCTCTTTCCTTTATTTCAGAGTCTCTATCCTTTTTGTTTTTCTAGGTCTGAAGTCCCATGAAAATGTGATGGAGTCTGAGAGAGGAGCTCCTCTCTCAAGCTCTGATAGCATGCCAGGTCTTCTACAGGACAGCCCCCCATTCCTTTTTACCACCACACTGGGATTGCCCACTGATTGCCCTTTCTAGAATCTTCCTGATTAATCATAAAGGAGGCTCAGGGAGGTCAGGGACTGCATCTGCCCAGATCACCATTTTATTTCTCTTGCTTAGCTCAGTGTCTGGCAGATAATAGGTGTTCAATATTTACTGAATAAATAAATGAAAATCATAAAGCTTTCCCCTGGCCCCTTAAATATTTCACCTATTTTGCAACTTTTGCATCCCATTTAAGGGTCTATCTGGGGACTCCAGAGTAAGAACCTCTATTTTAGATGATCATTAAAAACAAAGTAGGAAAATTTGCAGGTCAAATAAAGAAGCAGCCTTTCTTCAATGCAAGCCAGAAAGAATGCGCAGATCAAGTATGGGTCTCAAGAGATGAAGGGCAAAGTTGGTGTTGACATTGTGTTATAGATGAAGGAAAGCTTTGTCCAAGTCCCTCATATGCCTTAGATGATTATGAGAGCTAACTAAGCCTTTCCCATGGTCACATGGCTAGTGGCAGAGAGAACCCAAGTCTCCCACCTTCTGGACCTGTACCCCCTAATCCCTCACCTCACCCCTCCCATGCTGTCTGCCAGAAGACCAGTGGTTGCAAGAATTTAGCGAAGGCTTCCTTCAGAGCATGGCCAAAGGATAATTCAAGATAATATAGAATGGACATGACCTTGGTGAAATTAGGGGACAGGTCTTACCAAGAAAGATTTGATTCAAGTGGGTAAAACATCTGGGGTGAAGTTACTGCCTTGCTGCCTCAATCCAAACAGGAAACCATTCTCTCTGTTTATCCTTAGTGGGGGCGTAACTTCAGAGGGAAAAAGACCTGGTGCCCGAGAGCATGCCCAGTGAAGGCAGCAATCCTCTTGTGTTCCCCATACAGGTTCTGCAGAGCCCTTGGGCTAGTCCCCCACACAATCCCCCAGAGCGAGGCAGATACAGCCCACAGCACTTCCCAACCACATTTCACATTAACATGAACCCTTGATGAGCCTCTTAGCATGGGACACAGTTTTGGAATCCATTAATCTCACCATCACATATACAAGATGTTCCGGATAAGCTCAGCCAGAGATCTGTGTTGTTGTTGTTGTTGTTGTTGTTGTTGTTGTTTTTAAACCAGGAAAAAAAAGAAGCTCACACTCCCTGTCATGCCAGATGCTCTATCAGATAAATATCACACACAGTTTTTTAGAGAAATATTATGTGATTTGAGAACATCTGCAATTCTCTAGAACATACTGTTGTTAGAAGCTGACTGAAACTACATATCACACATCAGACTTTCCTTCAAAGGTCTTGCACTAAAGTTTCCCATTACAGCACAAATGGCTCCTTCAGAAACAGTATCAGACAGAATTAAAAATGTGCCAGCTCATTAGCATTGCCACAACTCGATTTCAGAGGCACGCATGTTATCAATGACCGAGCTCCTTCCTGTTGCAGAAATGACAAGCGCAGAAGAGATCTCCCCAGTTTCTACTTTGGTTTGCTGTGGGTGTTATACTTTTGAGATATCACTTGTCCTTACATTAATTCGAGTAGCCACCACTATTTACAGGGGGGCGGAGGGAACTTTGTACACATGACCTCCTCCAATGCCTTCCAGAGTCCTATGAGACAGCTCCTATTTTCCTGCATGGTGGGGCACTGAGGCCTGGTCCCCTTGTGGTGTGGGTGGGGGAGCATTTGCTGTGTGCTAGGCCCTCTGCTGTATATGTCATTTATATCTCATTTCAACCCACCAAACCCCTTGATGTCAGTGTCATCATCACCCCTGAGGACAGGTGAAGAAACTGTGACAGGTCTCCAGCTCAGCCCTGGTTTATTCCAAAACTCATGCACACGGTTTCATTTGACAGTATGTGGGGGGCTCCGTATTTTGTGGGGGAGTGAGGTCTATGTAGCTCCATCTCCGGGACTCCACCCTCCCTACCTGGATGACCTTGGGTAAGTGCTAGTTAATCCTTCTGAGGCCAAGTTTCCTCATCTGTAAAATGGCATAATAATAGCCACGACCTCAGAAGGTTGAGAGAATGCAATGCCAGGTACTTAGCACAGTGTCTGGCACATAGTAATTACTCAGCAAATTCTTAGTATTGCTAAGGATAATCCTAATCACAGGTCGTCTTACCTTTATAGAAAATAATGCTACTTTAGAAAGTATACAGGGGTTAAAGTAAACCAAAAAAGTACACTGAGGGTGAATTTAATTGCATATTAAGGACTAAGGTCAAATAGAGGCTGTCACCAAACTGAACAGAGCTACATTCAGTCAGAAATGGTGGGTGAAGGCCCCACTCTTCCTTGGCGCTTTCTGTGAAGGTGGCGGCCATCTCCTACCCAGCATCATGGCCACCCTCAGACCTCTGGTGAGGTCCAAGATTGTTCAAAAGAGAACTGAGAGGTTCATCTGGCAACGGTCAGACCAAGGGGTCAAAATTAAGCATAACTGGCAGAAACCCAGAGGTAGGGACAACAGGATATGCAGAAGATTCAAGAGGCAGTTCTGATGCCCAACACTGGTTATGGGAGCAATAAGAAACCAAAGCACATGCTGCCCAGGGCTTCCAGAGGTTCCTAGTCCACACATTAAGGAGCTTGAAGTGCTACTGATGTGCAACAAATATTACTGTGCGGAGAATGCTCAAAAGTGTCTCCTTTGAGAACCACGGAGCCCATGGAAGAGCAGACCAGCTGGCCATCAGAGGCACCGATCCCAATGCCAAGCTGTGCAGCAAAGAAAACGAACAGAGAGGCAGCTTCTGTGCACATCACAGTTGTGTTAATAAGACCATTAAACTACTGTTTGGCTAAATAAATAAAGGCAGCTGAAGGGAAAGCCTTCTCTTTTTAGTTCCAACGGGCTTATCTACCTATCTCCTTTCTGGAAGTTGTGCATTGTTCGAGTGTTTGTATGGCACACAATGAGCTTGTCTTCATTTCTGTCTCTATCAGAATCTCTCCTGAGTGTCCTGCCCTGGGCTCCTTCTATATGTTCTAGTCCATGGCTGCAGGGCGGAGGTGGGAATGGGGAGGGTAGAGTACGAGTCTGCACACATTCAAGACAAAATTTTGTTTAGTGATTGGGTAGATGTTGCTGTGGGAGCCGGACATGGTGTCTTCACTCTGTGCTCAACACACACTGTGTTGAGTTCCTCTGTACTCAATGTTCTCTTATGAGTGTCCAATAAAAGGAGACTAAAATCCAAATCCCTTACCTGGTATTGCATGATTTGGCACCAGTCTACCTCTTTCTTTTCCCCACCAAGATCCATTCTCAAGTATCTCTTGAACACATGGGGCTCCTTCCATCCCCAAACTTTTACCCCAGCTCCTCTCCCTCTGTTTCTGTTTGACTTCTGTTCCCAGGCTCCTCAGCACGGCTCCTTCTCCTACTGACTCTAGGCTCTGACTCAGTCTTCCAAGAGAACTTCCCTGCGCTTCCCAAGCCACTGCGTTTCTCTCTAAACTTTTCCTCACAGTATCCATTGCTACCTAAAATCATTTTATGTATTTGTGAGTTTATTATCTGTCTCCACCAAAATGGAAATTCCTTGAAGGCAGAGACCATGCCTGCTTTGCTCATTGCTGATTATCTTGTGACTGACATGTCGGAAGTGCTCGATAAATGGTTGTAGAATTGAAGAATGAAAGCCCGACAGAATAGTCAATAGACCAGGAGTCAGGAGCTGTGTCTTCTAATTCTCATTTATTCCCCATCACCAGCCATATGCCCTGATTTAGTCCCACCCTTATGTGTCTTGGCTCTTTGTCTGCTAACTAGGACTGACCATGCTTATCCTTCTCTTACAGAACTTCCTTGATGAGGAAATGAGATTCATATGTATGTATCTATGAAAATACTTTATAAATTGTGACTATTGAGGATTCAAAATAGGTTTCAATTCCCATGTCAGCTCCAGACAGGAAGGTCTGAAGCACAGGCCTCAGATAGATCCCCAGACTGCATTGTTTTAACTGAGGAAGGGTACAGCAATCATTTAGTGATGTCTGCCCTGGAACAGGGAGAGGGCATTAGGGGGCTGGCGAGTCACTTATTTGCTAGCTTATATTTAATATCACTGTAAAAATTCTAATTTTTTTTTTTTTAAATCATCACAAGAGAGAAGCATCAAGAGAGGCAGAAAAGCAAAACTAGGAGCTTCCCATGTACAGCAGTGTCACTTGCTCATCACACATCAGCGTTTTGATCTGAAAAACTTCCTAAACAGTGAAAGGCAAATGTATTCAGTGAAGCTACAGTATCACTGGTATTTCTTTTTGGCTAAACCATGTGCGTTACGTATAAAGGAGGTGCAGCCCAGGGATCTCCATTTTTACCCATTACTAAGTGACCATGGCACTCTCTGTGACACCGCTGTTACATAATTTTGAAGGTGGTGAGACAAATTTTAATTCATTTAATAATTAGGTCAATAAAAACCACTATAGCTGAGAGCTCCATTAAAAGTCCATAATGTTACCTTAATGGGGGAAAAACTAATATAGTTTTGTTGGAATTTTTCCATGAAATTAATATTAGACTATTTTAGTGGGCGTCTTAAATAGCTTAAATAGACATTTTTATTAACAGAACTAATCATGGAATTAAAACAAATGAAAATTGTTACATTTGCAATGATAAAGTACCCACGTTCATGGGATTTTTATCAGGCCTGTTCCTAGGAAGAACATTTACTATCACAAGAACAGTAAGTTAAACTTGCGCGGACGGCTGCTCACAGCCCTTCAGGGGCTGCCAACCCATGTTCTGGTTACTTCTGCTTCTTGAAATCTATGCTGGCAAACATTCCAGAGCCATAGGCTCCTCCAGATCAAAAGGCTTCTCTTAAGTCCTCTCTTTGGTTTCTAAGACTAACTCCCCATAGGAGGTTAAGAGCTGGGACATATACAATGGTTCAGAAAGACCCAAGACATGGAAAGGGTTGTGCTTACACTGCCCAGAGATGTTTGACCACCTCTATGTCATTAGCTTAGTCACTAAAGGTAGACATTAAGATGAACTAAAGTTGATTCAAATATAGGGTTATGTGGTTTGGGTAAATTTTGACCAGGACAGCAAGATTGGGGGAGGAGAAAGATTAAGCCACAGGCTCACTTTCTGGCCACATGAAACCTATGATTCTGGGAATTATTCAAACATGTGAGTCCCTTTATATGGCCACATCATTGCTACTTAGCTACTAGCAACTACTTCCATATTCAAGTGTATCAGATAAGGACTCAGGGTGATCAATATTGACCAAAGGCCAAGGCTATAGATGTGTCTAACAACATAATACATGAACAGGACATTTTCTGATACACACAAAGAGGTAGTGGCGGGAGTAGGCGAGGGCCTGCAAACAGCAGGGGACTTTAGAATGGGAAACCCTGCATTTCATTCCAGCTCTTCTGCTGCCAACAGCATTATCATGGGCAACTCAGCTCACCTCTCTACTATTCAGTTTCAGCATGAGGAAATGGGGATTGGTGGAATCCATGGTCATTGGGATATTTGAAAAGAGACTGCACGTAAGACTATCTAGTCCTGTGGCTGACAGACAGTAAGGGCTATTCTTGGGCATCTGGGCAGACTCAAGGTCTTAATTCCCAGGACATATTTCAGATATGAACGGGAGGCCTTGTCTAAGCCTCAGCTACACTATACTGTGCTCCCAGAAAGGGTTATGCATAGCCTGCCATCCCAAATCTAAATACCAGAGGGAAGATACACGTCTTCACCTCTTACTCCACTTTCCTTCCCTGGGATGATTCCCACGGATTACAAACACTAGGAAACCTATGGAAATACTTCAACTTAACTCGATTCTAAACGTGTCTGCTGGGAAATGTCATTCTACTGTAAAAGAGGCCTCCTTTGAAGGCACACGTAGGGGCTGATATGTGCGACATTTGCAACTAATTGGCATTTCAGGTGACACGGCAGGTCTTAGGAACAGGGAGGCTCAGGCAAAAATGAAGAAACACATTTGATCTTCCTGACTTCTAATCAAGGGTTGGTGTCTGAGAAGGCTTAGGCAGGTCATATCGGTGACGGTTATAAAGCCATGCAAAATGGAGGAAAAAAAATAACCTTAAGAAAAAAAAATTTACTAATGGCAGAAGACATGCAATTTCTTTCTCAAGGCCTGTGATCTTCCAGCAGATGGGGATCATCTGCATGGGTTATTCTGTGCCTGGGAAGTAGAAGGGAAAACGTGGAAATCACAACAATTTAAAGTTGTTACTTAGGATTCATGATAGGAAACCAGTAGGGACACTTTGGTCTAAAATAAACAAATTCAGCATTTAAAAAAAAAAAAAAAAAGTAGCCAAAAAGTCCTATAAAAGAACATCCTGAAATCATCCAATGAACTTTATTTTGGAGGGGAATATTGGAGGAGAAAAGACACTTTCTGCAACTTCTTTCATTTAGTTTGTGATATTATTGGGCATTAACTGGAGATTCACTATTCCTGTGGCAAGTACTTACTTTTGCTAAAATTACCAAATATTCTCTGGAACAGAGAATCTTATCAGAAAATTGATCTTTAATACATAAAGGCATCTTGCAAGAAAAAAGTCCCTTTGGGGGGATTTTTTTTAAATGGTTCACTGCAGGCCTTTCACGGTCTCATGGAAATTTGTAGATTGCTCAGATATTGTTTCCATAGGAAGAGGGAAAGGGGAACAAAGAGAGACATAATACTTGTGACTATCGACGCTACTACCATTTTCCAGTTTATTCAGTGAGGGCAGCAGAGGTTAATAACAAGGAAGTAAAAACCATTCAGGAATACAAAATTATTTACAAAAATCAGTTTGTGCATTGCCTTTTTTCCCTGTGACTCTGACAATTGCCAAGGACTGTAAGTGTACTTGCTCAGTACTATTTAAATTAAATTATCAAATGCAAATGCTAAATATGAACCTCTCAGCAAAGCACTAGATTAGAACACCACATCCCCTATTCAGACTCAAAGCTGATTACTGGTTCTGGAGCTATAAACATGTCAGACAATAATTTAATTGCTTTGCAGGTAGAGGAATATGCAATATTCTTATTCTCATTCTGGAACTCAATGCGACTCTTTAATACAACATAATGATCATAAACATACACAAAGTCCTCACTTGACACCTGCTTTATGGTTTAAAAAAAAAAAAAAAAAAAAGGGAGCTACAGCAAATTCCAGCAAAGCTCAAGGAACTAGGCAGTGCCAGATTTTTTAATCACCAAGCAAAATGGGTTTCTCACCACGTGGTCCAGGGTTTTACTCTGGTTCATGGAGCTAAAGAAGGGTTTTCAAAATGGGTTTAAATCTATAATGAATTTCAGGTGCAAAGGACCACCTTCTAACAGCTAATTTGCTTCCTGCCTTCAGCAGAGCTGTTAACCAGAGGCAGCCAACATGTGCGCCCCTTTCTTGGGCCAGCGGTGAACACAGATGTCACAATCAATACTCATTAACTACAGGATCAGGATCAGAGGAATACTCAGGAAGAGAGAGAGGGTCTAAAATGTAACTAGAAGGACTCTGAGCATTCAGGAGCCTTCCAGTTGCTGAGTGTTAAACCAAACCCAGAAAGGAGCGGAGCAGCTGGGGAGAGAGGTAGGGAGGAGAGGGACTAACATTTGGTGACTTCTCCGTCTTAGAGCTCTCCATGCATCAGCCCGCGCGACATTCCCAAGGCTCCCGGGAGGCTGGCAGAACTGTCCACATCTGCCGCTGAAGAAACAGAGGCTCCGAGTGGCTCACCCACTATCCTTCAGTCATAAATGGTCACAAACAGGCCTAAATCAAGACACCATATCATTTCCCCCTTCCCAGTTCACCACAAGAGGTGTCGGACATTTCTTTGCAAACTGGGGATGAACAGGAGACTTTGAAGTCTGGGGTCCGACTTGATTACTAGACTCCCCGTAAATGCTCTACAGAAATCACTCTAAGGAGTTGCGCAATTGTCCCTACTCATCTGTACCCACTGCTCCGCTAACTCCTCTGGTCTAACACTCCACGAGCCCCACGTATCAGGCCCTGCGTTACCTCTGTGCTTCTCCCCACAGCAACCGTGTCATCTTGAGGAAACACCAGGCCTTCTACTTCTATGAGGCTGTTTTAAATGATTCACACCCAATGGAGTCACGGTAAATGTAAATGTTTGCCATTTTTTTGTACTTTACTACTTTTTAACAATTTCTTATGATGAAGATATTATACATTTTTTTTTTAAATCAAGAATGATTTTTTTGGCAGGAGGTTGGATGCAAATATAAATCCACCAATATATTAAGCATGGTTAAATCTGGGTGGTAAGAACACAGATGATGTTTTGTACGTTTCTTTGTATGTTTCTGAATGTTTAGTTTCCATAAATAAGTGAAAATGTAATCTTTAAAAAAAGAAAAGAAACTAGCGGCCCTTCACCAGTGCTACAGTAAGAGCAGAATAAAGTTCAAACTTCTTCTTAAATCATAGGAAGAACCCATGCTTATTATACTCTGTATCGATGCCAAGTCCAACACCTGCCATTTTCTGTGCATGACCCCATCACTCCGTCCGACAATTCCAGCCGGTGGATGTCACCATTGTCACTGCACAGATGAGTCGAGTGAGGTTTCAAGTGGGTTAATGACCTGCATGAGGTCACTGGAGCATCTGGCCTCCACCAAACTCTCTGGCCTAAAGTCATCCGTGGGTCCCCTGACCCTTGCTCATGCCCTGGGCTCCAGCGACCAGAGTCCTTGCCCTATTTCTGAGCACAAGCTCCACGTCCTCAAGTCTGTAACTCTGCCTACTCCCTGTCCTCCACTCAGGAAGCCCTTGTCCCACTTCCAACCATCCTCCCAAGGCCACATCAAAGACTGCTTCTTCCACAAGTTTCTCAGAGACGCCTGGCTGCGAGTCACCTCTTTCTTTCCCACATTTTCCTTAGTATGTACCAGAGTTGGCCAGATAGCAGACCCCCAGGCCAGCTCAGGCCCTCTGAATGCTTTGGTGGCATGGTATGTTCAATGTTGTCAAGACTCGCAGATTCAGAGATTTCACACAAAATGTTCTATATGCCTCGTCGCCCTGGCCCTCCTTTCCTGCTTGGCAATAATTAAGCATAGCCAAGGAACCACTGCTCTCTTCAGACAGGAAAAGCCCTTGCTCAGGTCCTCATAAGCCTTCTTTTTAACCCCACTTCCTACCCTTGCTGCCTTTTCCCCCACTCTCTGCTACTGTCTGGCCCCCATGGACATGGATGTTTGAGATCATTGATCAGTGTTGGCCTCTGACTGTTATGGTAGAGCTACTTCATCTCTGTCTTACAGATACAAACCCCTTACATGTTTGGTGTTCCCTCCCTCTCACTGCTCAGCACAAATAGGTGCTCCGTGTGGGCCAGAAAACAGTGAAGTCACTGTGGCTGTGAGCCCAGGGAGGAGATGGTGATGATTATGCTGATACGGAGGAGGAGGAAGAGGATAGCCTCCTGGCTTAGAAACAGTAACAGATTCAAAAGAATCTCTCCTCTGCAATTATGGCTCTAATTTGTTTCTTTTACTACTTTCCATACTGAACTATAGTAATCTGGGTATACCAGTTACACATTCTATTAGACTGTGCCCTCCTTACGACATGCTAGGTGCAGTACTCACCCAGCAACACCCCAGCCCAGCCTGGCAGCAGGGCTCACCCAATACCATCTCAAAGATCACAAACCCTGACCCTGAAACCCACCATTTATGTTGAAAGCCAACCAAACTCATGTCCTTTCCTCGCACTCATTAAATTAAAAGCTTAATACATGAATGATCTGAACGAGAGTCAAGAGTTTGAGATAGTTCACATCCCAGTTCATAGATAGGGGTGAGATATATTTTCCCCAAGTCGCAGGGAGAGAAAGCAGACTAAGGAGTGAGGACCTGAAAGCCATGCACAGGGCCAGGCAAGGTTTCCATGTTCGTGTCACCTCATGGTCCTCATTAGGGATGCTGCTCCTCTTCCGGGCCAGCTGTAGAGCCTGCATTGATGGGAGACCCGTGAGCTGGCTCCCGCTGAATTCACAGTCCTTGCTGTTTTGGCAGCAAGTGCAGGTCTCATTAGAGTGTGAGGACACGCAAATGCAGAGGGCCCTATTTTAAGAAAACACTTTGCATATGAACAAAGGTAGAAGGATGTCAGGCTTTTAAAGAGAATCTCCATCCCACTCATCACTTAGCAAAGTTATCCGGAGATTCTGCTAAGTAAAGAAGTTCTTGACCTTTTCAAGCTATCAAAGGTGACCCAACCAAGCAAAGGGGTTTTGTTCCCCCAATTTCTTTTTCTCGGTTGCCTTGGACAACCAAGCCTGAACAAAACAGCCTCAGGGAGACTGCCATGTAATAACTCCCTATTCGCTTCAGCAAGGGGCATCTCAAAGGAAGGATTTTTTAAAAGAAGAAACATTATCAGAATGAAAGGAGGCACAAGAAATCTGACAATCCAGGGCACACAGATTCTGAATAGGGATAAACGCACGCAGGGACTGATTTTCAGAGCTAGGTCTTCAAGCATTTTTAAGTAGCAGCTTGGCATCAGGCAAGATAAGAATTTTCTTCACTGATGAGGCTTTATGAAATAGCTTGTTTCCTTGAGCAGGAGCCGGGCCTCAAAGACATCTCACGAAGTTACTGGTCACATCTATCTGTATCTCAAGTTCTTTTGGGGAGAGAAGGAAATCATAGAACCCACAGGATGGGCTCAGAGGTTCTCGTGCTCTTAAATCCAAGCGGGGACTCCTATGGCTTGGTCAAGTTTGAAACTATTTGACATGTCCCACATTTTAGACTCCGTAGACTTTTAGGGTCAATATCTGTTTGCTTTCTTATCCCCCAATCTGGGCTTTTCCTTAAGGAAGATGACACCACCGTCTCTTGGTCCCAAGGAGCTCCTCCTTGTTGAGCCTTCCAGGAACTGGTAAGGTGATGTCCTAATCTAGAAAGGTTGGAGTGAACTGCCAAGGTCAGCTGTACTCTAAGTTTTTGGGAAAACCATTTTTTTTCTCTCTCCCAGGTTGGTGGACTCCCTCCGGGCCAGTATTTCCTTACTCTTAGAGTGATCTACTCTTAGAGGATGGTGTAGGCCTACAGGAAGGGAGGCAAGGAGCTAAGGAAACCATTCTGTGCTCTTTGTTTTCTATCTGTAGTGAAGCAAGAGCCCTCTTCTGTCTAGCTTAGAGCAGTGGAAATCTGCATGGGGCATGAAATCTAAGACTGAGAGAGCCCTTTCGTGCGAGTGCCTGTTCTATAGGCACTTAGCTCTTCAGAACTTGTGGAGAGAGAGATGAGGGCTGGTGAAGCATTGGAATGGGATTTGGCTGATTCTGACCCCCAGCTTTTCTATTTCCGACAGGAATATTAAAAGTGATTTGATGCAATTCATTTTACAGATGAAACAGAGGGATCCAAAGTTGGGGAGAAGACCCGTCCAATGCCACAGAATTTGCACTTTCCTTACAATATCCTGGCCTTACATCAGACACGACTACTATCGCAACTCTCCAGGCATAGACTCCAGCCTTCTCTTTACTTGTTTTCCCCTATGACACAACATATGAATCCTTTAGCGTTCTTGCCTGTGGATAAAGGAGTGTCCTGCTTTCCAAGGAAATCAGATCGTGATCAGAGGTTAGATTGAAATGTAAAAATTGACTCTACTCTTTACTTCTCTTGCCAGATAACCTATCTGATGCTCTGGGTTTTGTGACATTCATTTTCATATAGATTGTCTCAGATGATTCTTACAATCTCCCAAAGACGAGTGGGAAGGAAAGTGACATCTACAAAGTACCATACTATAGACCATGTTCAGTACACACTTAAGTCTCATTTAAGCCCCTAGAGAGTCCCCATTTTACAAATAAGGTAGCTTATAATAATGAGACACAGAGAGGCAAACAACTTCACTGTGGCTATAAATCTGGTAAATGGAGGAAACTGAATTCAGCTCTTGGACCTCCAAGCTGTATGTTCTTTCCAATGCTTCATCCTACTACTACAGTTAGGCTGATCATGGCTGCATCAAAACCTTTCATGGGAAGCTTCTAGATCCCCAGTAATATTTCCAACCAATGTGACATTTTACCCGCTTGCCTCTCTCCCATTGTTCACAATCATTATTGCTTCAAGTGAATTATTGCACATTAACAAATGATTCATATCCCCCGCTGGCATGGCCAGATGCAGCTATGGGACATGATGATATCCTCCTAGCGAGTTGACCTAAATCATCCCTGGAGAAACAATGAAAATGACAAAATCAAACGCAAACCACCAAAACACAAGTACACTTTTCATCTCAAGAAAAAGACAAGGGAAAAATGTTCAGAGGGTCATGTGGCTTCTTTGCTCTACTACTTAAGTGTCTAGTCTCAGTTCAGACAGTTCTAGAAACAACAGTTAGAACCAGGGCCATTGCCACACCTCTGGGGAATAGGGAAAGTGCTAGAAAAGTTGTCTCCATGGCTGCCATGGCTCTGGCAGGGACCCTCTCCTATCGAAAACTCTATTCAGGGACTTGCTTGAAGACATGCCCAGATTTCTGTATCACAGAAAAACAGGAGAATGATAAATAGGTTAGATATTTTAATGGACATCTAAAATTGTATTTTGGAATGTTGCACTATATCTAATTGGATAGGATTTCATTGAAATCCCTATGACTCTTTCATATGGCCTCCCAAATCCAACGTCATACCTTTGGGCTGTGTGTAAGAGGAAGATTTAGCTTAACACCAGAGAGAAAACAGGAATTCACTATACGTGCCATCCTCTGGAAGGAGGTCCAGAGCAAGGCAATGGGATATAAAGCTTGAGAGTTAGAAAAGACTTCCGAGGTCCTCTTGTCTTTTCATTTTAAAGCTGAAGAAACTGAGGCCCAGAGAAATGGATGGCTTTTTAAAAGTTATACAGAGTTTGAGTCAGGACACAGGCTTCCTAAGTCCCAGGCCTCAGGAGGTAATTAGCCAGCCATGACATAGGGTGGCCACAGTGCTCAGAAACATTGCACCGTAATTTCAGAAAAGCAAGGGCAAAGGGGATATATCCAATGGAAGCTACTCTGGATTAGCAACCTTAAGGGTGAGCATTTGAAGGACCCAGGGTGACCAGGCTGGAAGAGCAGAGACACGGGGCCATGATGGTGCCTACAGATGCAGGAGAAAAAGACATTAAAATGATGTTCCCAGGGAAGAAGAATCAGACTTAAGGTTGATTTCACTGGGCAGGAAAGAACCAGTGGGTAGATCAGAAGGAAGCAGATATACATATAGAGAAATATACATATCTCTATCTATATGTAGATATAGATCTCTCTCTCTCTATATATATATATATTTTTAATTACAGCAAGATACACATAAAATTCTCCATTTGGACCATTTTAAAGTGTACGATTCAACGGCATTTAGTGCATTCACAATGTTGAACAACTATACCACTATCAAGTTCCAGAACATTTTCATTACCCATAAAGGACGGCGAGCCAGGGCTTCTCAAACTTGCTTCCTGGGATGCGCTCTTGCATCCGCACCCAGCTGTGCCCTGCGGCCACTGTCTGCTGTAGCATCAAGCATGAGGCCAGCAAACGCTGCGTCTCCTGCGGGTTTCCTCTCGTGCCGCTCTTCTCCCACCTCCTGTTCTGTTGACACTTGTTTGCCAATTTGCCTGACACACCGCGGACAATCTTCCCCTCGCTTGAGCATGTCTGACCTGAAAGTACAGCTTTCTGAGGAGCTGATCTGGGGTTTTCAGCTGGCCGTTAGCGCAGCCAGGCGTGTATTAAGAGCAGGGATAAATAAGGAGCGTCTGAGCTTTAACTACTGATTCGGCTCCAGAAGCTCAGGGATAATCTATAAAACCTGACAGCTGAGGGCCATAAACTTAGCTACGAAAGGACAGGACGGCAGGGTGGAAACATTGTCTTCTGGTGCTCGGCTCCCAACACACACTTACACACAAAAGCCACTCTCAACACTCAGCCTCAAGCCCTTTGGCAGCTTGGAGGAGAGGCATTGTATTTGAGAGGCTAGATTTAAAAAAAATCAGAGGTGGAATTGAAGGGTATCACAGAAGTGTCATTTTCCAGGTGGTCATAATAGATTTCACCATGACCTGGAAAAGCGTATTAGAACAAGAATATCAGCCCTGCTCTGTGTCTAGGACTAAAAGTTCAAACATTCTTTAAATTCTTTAAAAACTTCTTTAAATTCTTTTAAGAAATTCTTCAAAAACTCTAAAAAGTTACTTAAAGAATTTATACCAGGTTGACTGGTGCCTTCCAAAAATTTGGAGGAAATAGGTCTTCGGAGATGTAATTAGTTACATGAAGTCATAAATCCCCTGACCGGTGCCCTCATATAGAAGGGACATCCACAGAAAGAAGAGGTCATGCATATGTGGAGTGAGAAATGGGATAGGTGCACTGATAAGCCTGAGAATGCCAAGGATTGCCAGCAACCACCATAAGCTAGGAAGGAGAGAATTATTCCCTAGAGCCTTCAAAGGGAGCATGGCCTTTCTAATGCCCAGATTTGGGACTTCAAGTCTCCAAACTTGGGAAAGAATACACTTCTGTTGTTTTAAACTACTCAGTGTGTGGTTGTTTGTTCCCATCATTCTAGCAAACGATAATAGAACAACCTGATTCCCTCTTCTTTTATATGGTGGTACAGATCTATTTAAAAAATGGAACAGGGGAGAGTCAAGATGGCGGAGGGGTAGCAGACTGAGAGGACATCAGGTTGCAGGAATTCAGCTAGTTATCCAACCATTCCAAACACCTACAAACCCAATATGAGATTGAAGAGAAGGAGAGCAGCAATTCTAGAAACAGAACATCAACCACTTTCTGAAAGGTAGGACATGTGGAGAGGTGAATCCGAAGCCATGGGCGGATAGACCGTGGTGGGTGGGGCCAGCTCCCAGCAAGCAGTGGAGCAGCAGAGCACAAAATCGGAACATTTAAAACTCTGCTCCACTGAAAGACATTGCTCCAGAGGCTAAGCGGAGGTGGAGCCCTCACGGGGACAAGTGTGGTCTCAGGTCCCGTGGGGTCACAGAAGGATTGGGGGTGTCTGAGTGTGGCAGAGCACCCAAGTATCAGAGCGGGGAAGCCAGCTTCAGAGATGGAGCTGAAGAGTGAGCTTTCAGCTCGGGGTTACACTAAACTGTGATCTGCAGCACAGGTGGACCACTGCTTTTTGAGCAGGGACCCCACAAATGGCAGAACTGGGGGGACCTACCTTCCTCCGCTGGAAGAGCAGTGTGGCAGGAATCTGGTGGGTTTGAAGACTCCAAATAGAGCCCTGCACCAGAGATAGAAATGCTCGGTCACAGGCCGGGTGGGCTCAGAACACGGCCGGAGACCAGGGAGACAGGAGGGATTTAGGGCTTTTCTCTGAGGGAGCACTGAGAAGTGCAGCCCTGAGCTCTTGGCTCTTCTGGCTGGATATTGGGAGCCGCCATTTTCATTCCCGTCCTCCAGAGCTCTACGGAAAGCGCTCAGGGAACAAAAGCTCCAATGAGGGAACCAAAGCAGATTACATAGCCGGGACCCTGGCAAGGGCGGTGCAACTCAGCCTCAAGCAAAGACATTTGAGAATCACTGCAACAGGCCTCTCCCCAGAAGATCAATCAGCAAGAATATCCAGCCAAGACCAAGCTCACTGATCAAGAAGAACAGCGGAATTCCAGAGGAGGAGAAAGAAAAGCATGGAATTTAAGGCTTTCTTCCCATGATTCCTCAGTCTTGCATAGTTATTTAAATTTTTTTAATTTTATTTTTTTCTTATTTGAATATTTTTTAGCTTTTCCTCTTTCCTCTTTTAAAAAATTTTAACTAGTTTATCTTAACAATACCTTTCTATAAAAAAATCTTTTTCAAGTTTCACTATTATAGTCATATTATATCCTTCATTGTATCTATTTTTATTTTTTGTATACATATAGAGTTTTTTTCTTCTAAAAAATTTTGGGATACAATTTCTTCTAATAGATCAGAATATACCATAAATATAGCACAGGGCTTTATTCTAGTCTCCAGCCTGAGCAAATTCTATCCACTTTCTTTTTCTTTCTTTTTCCAACCAACTTATATTATCAACTCCTTTTTTAGAATCTTTTAAAAATTTTCATCTTTACAGTCACATTCTATACCTTCAAGGGAAGCAAGGGCAAAAATGAACTACTGGACTTCATCAAGATCAAAAGCTTTTGCACAGCACAGGAAACAGTCAACAAAACCAAAAGACAACTGAGGGAATGGGAGAAGATATTTGCAAATGACATATCAGATAAAGGGCTAGTATCCAAAAATCTATAAAGAACTTATCAAACTCAACACCCAAAGACAAATAATCCAATCAAGAAATGGGCAGAGAACATGAACGGACATTTCTGCAAAGAAGATATCCAGATGGCCAAAAGACACATGAAAAAGTGCTCCACACTCAGCATCAGGGAAATACAAATCAAAACCACAATGAGGTATCACCTCACACCAGTCAGAATGGCTAAATCAACAAGTCAGGAAACCATGGATGCTGGCGAGGATACGGAGAAAGGGGAACCCTCCTACACTGTTGGTGGGAATGCAAGCTGGTGCAGCCACTCTGGAAAACCGCATGGAGTTTCCTCTAGTTGAAAATAGAGCTACCCTACAATCTAGCAATCGCACTACTGGGTATTTAGCCTAAAGTTACAAATGTAGTGATCTGAAGGGGTATGTGCACCCAAATGTTTATAGCAGCAATGTCTACAATAGCCAAACTATGGAAAGAACCTAGATGTCCATCAACAGATGAATGGATAAAGAAGATGTGATTGATATATATATATATATATATATCAATCATGAAAAAACTGTATTTAGATTTAGCCAGCTAGACTCAGTTTAGATGATCCCAATTTTGTTGGCAATATCCAAAGCATCATAGTCAGGGGCCAGCCGAACGTATGCCTTCTTCTCTCCATCAGGCCTGATTAAGGTGTTGACCTTGGCTACATCAATGTCATAGAGCTTCTTCATAGCCTGTTTGATCTGGTGCTTGTTGGCCTTGACATCCACAATGAACATAAGTGTGTTGTTGTCTTCTATTTTCTTCATGGCTGACTCAGTAGTCAGGGGGAACTTGATGATGGCATAGTGGTCAAGCTTGTTTCTCCTGGGGGCGCTCTTTCGAGGGTATGGAATACTATGCAGCCATCAAAAGAAATGAAATCTTGATATTTGCAATGATGTGGATGGAACTAGAGGGTATTACGCTGAGCAAAATAAATAAATCAATCAGAGAAAAAGAATTATCATATGATCTCCCTGTTATGAGGAATTTGAGAGGCAATTTCGGGGGCTTGGGGGGTAGGGAAGGAACAAATGAAACAAGATGGGATTGGGAGGAAGACAAACCATAAGAGTCTCTTAATCTCACAAAACAAACTGAGAGTTGCTGGGGGGAGGGGAGTATGGAGAGGGTGGTTGGGTTATGGCCATTGGGGAGGATATGTGCTATGGTGAGAGCTGTGAACTGTGTAAGCCTGACGATTCACAGACCTATACCCCTGGGGAAAATAATATATTATATGTTAAAAAGAAATTTTTTAAAAAATGGAACAGACTTTAGCCCCCATTGCAAATCTCATTATATATGTTCAACTTCCGAACGCAAGTTCATCAACAGTGAGTCCTCAAATCTACTGACTTCAAGAGTGCTTTCTTTCTATTAGCCAGGTTTTGTTTTATATATTTGTCTGGTGGTCCTGTTTATTTCCAGGTGAAGAGGAAGACAACCTTTGTCCTCAGATCTGTTCCTTGCTCTTTGGGGGATGCCTTTCTTCAGGCTGCCAAGCAGGGTCTTCTCTCAAACTGTTTATCCTTTGCTCCCCCTTGTCATTTTCCAGAGAGAGACCCAGGGACTCAGAGGCAAGCTCACAGGGACTGAGCTGTGATTCCTCCATGTTGATTCTAATTTTTATCACATTATATGGGATCCCTCTGGTGGTTACCGAGAGACACGTCAGTTTTGAGATAATAGGACAAATCAAGAAGCTTCAAGTCTACAGGAGAAGAGAATCAGGGTTTCCAAGTTGTGGAGAGACAGATAGACACTGTACTGCTTTGGGCGTCTTCCCCATGTCTAAGTGACAGCTCCCAGGACCTAAGGAAGGCTCCACTTGTCTGGGACACGAAAGGCTACATTGGTGATCCTTGAAAACTAACATCATTTGTGTTGGTGGGAACAGTGGGTGCAGACCTGTCTTATCATAAGGAAAGCAGGACAGAGAATCCCAGCCACATCAAAGGAGTGGGTTCTGGCTACAGGGATTCAGAATGACACAGAGACCTAGATGAGAGGTTGATGGGGACAGTGTTACTGGACCCCAGTATGGGATAGATTTCTGAGCATCTCCAAGAACAGCTCCTCACAGTGACCTTCCAAAGGCAACCAAAGCTGGCCCCCTTTCTTATTTGCAAATACATATAAAAGCATCTATCTGGCTGGAACCAGCATCCCCTTCAGTTTAAAACAGTGGCAGAATAAGAAATAACTTAGGAAATGACTCATTTTCTTGACTGGCTGGGGCACTCTCAGTTGACCTTAGTAAGGGTCTGTTAAAATGCCTTTATGTCCTGATATGCACAGATGTGTTAATTTATAGCATATTCATCAGGAGACCTAAATTAATTGCTCTCTGATGAATTTTCTAACACCTCCTTTCTGCTTCTCCACCTGCCCCCCTCCCCCAAGTACACTGATAAGGTCAGCAGCACTATCAAATCCAACACACTTCAACTTCCTTCCAAGCTCATAATTAAAGCTAATTAGTAGTTTTGGTAATTAGCACATGTAAGCTTTTTACTCTCTGAATTAATAAGACTTACTCAGGTTTGGAGCCAAGTAGACTTTTCGCTCTCTGGTTCTGATTCCTGAACTGCCTTGGTTGGTTAATTTAAAGCATGTCTGTTCCAAGTGGAACGCTGGAAAGACACCCTTACTTAACAGTGGCCTGCTCTCAAGCCAGAGTGTGAGCTGTGGGTAGGCAAGCGAGGGACTGTTGCCACCAGGATAAACTCAGAAGCCTCCAAGTCTGCAGTAACTGATTCGGTCTCAGCCCCTCAGTGTGAAATGGGTCGTGTCCAGTTACCGTGTCAGTGGGACCCCACATGCCTCCAGGATGCTCTTTTTTATTTACATCCTAAGGATGACATGTCCGCCCCGAGCACATCAGATCCTCTCAATTCTAACAGAACGCAAAGGCGATGGCTGCGGGATGCTAAGAAATAACTGCTCATTTTGGCTCAAATAAAAATCGAAAAGGAGAAAAATCATTAAGTCAAATCAGTTTCTGCTTTTGTGTAGACAAAGGGATTCTCCAAATAGCTTTGGGTTTCTTTTTTTAGTCAGTGTGTAGGCACCCTGCATGCCCAGACAGAATTAAGTGTGTTTTTTAAATCAAGAAACCAAATCTATATTCTATTAAAAGAAAAAAGGCTCTGTGATTTGTTTTCAGACTTTAGAAACAGTTTGAGAAAAATCTCCCATGGGTGAGCTCATTTGCTACCCCTCTCAATACTAATCTCGGGGCGGTGGGGGGGAAAGATTAAAAAAAGCAAAACCAGCTCAGGGATTTACTGGACCCCTTCTAGATCCAGAACAATAGTGCGGGGAGTGGGGAGCTCATAGCACCAGTCATTTGGATGCTTAGGGGGAAGGAAGGCAGCCACTTCTGCATGAAGAGGATTACCCATGAGGCAGCCCTGGGTCATGGGAGTGAAGAGTTCTCATTTCAAAGGCATGACTGCAGCTGTGACAGCCACATGTGGGTCCGTATGGGGCAGCCATTGTTACTAAGAGCAGAGACACATTTGGTCCTGTGGATGTCTGCGACTGCAAAGGTGACCAGGAACGGTGGGTTCCCACAGCCTCTCAGGCTCAATTCAATAGGGAGCCGTGCCTCCTCCTGAATGATCTCATTCCGGGAAGTACTTGAGTAAGTTCCATAAACAGGGGCTCTCAAATAGGGGTGATCCTACCCCCTCCAGGGGGTACTGGCAATGTCTGGATACATTTTTGATTGTCATAGCTGTTAAGGGAGGTGTGAGCGGGGGGTGTTTGCCACTAGCATCTAGGAGGTGGACACCAGGGATACTGGTGTCCACCAGTATCTGGTGTCCTACAGGACAGTTGCCTAGAATGAATAATTATCTGGGCCTCAAGGTCAGTAGCATTGAGACCCTGATATAGAAGACCTAAATGGGGTCTGAGCGCCTCATTATACTTAACCACGTAAGAGCCAAACATGAGCTTTCTTGACTGACTACAGGCCTTATAAGAATTAGCGGCTTTATTACAATGATATTACCTCGGCTGGAGCTGAACCAGGCTGAAAGGAGTGGGCGCACTCAGGATGATTCCAACCACCCAAAGCCAAGTGCTGGGCGTTTTTATACTACAGCTCGGGCCAACATACTGCATTATGGATGAGCTCACATGCCATGGCAAACAGTTTAAGAACGATGCTTATATTTAATGAATCCTAAATGGTTTATTACCGAGGGTCAAGTTCCTGCTTCCTGTGGGAATTTGACATTTATGAAAATGCCCGTGCATTCATTATTCAGCAGAGATGTCCTTCCTATGGAAATTCACTTTCCTGACACACTTGACAGCACTACATTCCCTGTCTGCACAGGCTACTTTGTTGTTAATCCTCTAAGCATTAATTAAATAAAATTTACAACCAAGGCAGGATACATCTACCCTCAAATATTATGCAAAAGACAGTCAATGCACTTTGATTTTTCCTGCTAGTAGCCAATCATTACCCGTAGCTACTTACATTCTTCCTTTTGTTCTTTAAAGCATAAACCTGGTATCTCTTCCCACGGAGAAAGAAAACTATGCTTAGTAATTAAATTATACCGCATTAAACTTACTTAACTTAAGTTCACCAGCAGGGAAAATTCCATGCCCCTGGGTTTAACAATAACTCCTAATCACACTTGCAAGCCATATCTTTTCTGTGAGTTGCTATAATTTTCGTTCCTGGAATACCATTAAAAATGGTAATGTCATTACTCCTGTTAATGTTCAAAGCCAACAGCATAATCCTGCATTTTAATTAGTAATTATAATTAATCATTATTTCATTAATGAAATGTTTAGTTGGTAATTGTCTTTGAGCACCTTACTCCCTAGGCTTATAAGCATTTCATAACATCTAATTCACCACCTATTTCCGATGAAGTGGCGCTGTCAACCTTATTTTATTTTAACACTTTCATGTGGCTTCGCATCTCAGGCCCTTGACACTGGCTGCATATTTACACTTTGGAAAACGTGAGGCTTCTGGCTCTCGATAAGGTTTGCATGAAGACTTACCCGCGCATGCTTCTCTGCCAACTTAAGAAGGCAAGTCAGTGTGCTCCCGGAGTGCATAACGCGTGAAGAGAAAAATAATTCTTGGAACCCTCAGTTAATAATAAATGTGGGATCCAAGTTCATGGAATTTTGAGAGAAGATAGAGCAAGGATTTGGAGGTATTCTTTGGAACAAGAAGGTTGATTTTAAAGCTTAAAGAATTAAAAATAAGCTGGGAGAGCTGTCAAGAATTTCTTATCAGGCAAGATTTTTGTTGATCCTTTTGCAATTATCACAGATAATCTTATTTTAGGGGTAGGAGGAAACCCTGTCTTTGCCATGAAAATATAAACACCAAAGAGTGGGGACTCCTATATGCCTTTAGACCCTTGTATTCCCAGCTCCTGATGCAGTGCTGGGCACATTTCCTATTCAACAAACAGCTGCCTAGGTCATTGTTCTAATACAGCCTGTGGTGAGGCCATGGAGAGGGAGAGTTGACAAATTAAGTCAGGGTAGGAGAGGTAGGAGAGTTGACAAGGTAGGAGAGGTAGGAGAGTTGACAAATTAAATCAGGGCTCTGTGATGGGAGTGGGGTGTGTTGGATGCTAAGAGCTACCGTACTGGTGGGCTGCTGTGCTAGACCTGGAGCAGAGCTGTCTCTAACAGGGAATCCCAAAAGGAGGACAGGTTCTTCTTCTTGCTCTCCACGCAAAATAAAAATTTAAAAATATATACGTGTATACGCACACAGACACGTCCAGCACTGAGCACAGCGAATTATTCAGGGAAGGGAAATCTGCTCTCCTCCGGCAATTACACAAGGAGAACGTGAGCAAAGAAAAGATATGCTGCTAGTATTTCAGGGAAGGACGCACAGCTTCTGAGTGAAGCTGAGGCAGAACAAGGTCAGGCGGGTTGGGGAACGCTCCACGTGCTCTCTGTGTTACAGGCAAGCTACACAGAAACTTCCAAATCTCTGGGAGAAATAAATGGTGGCCAACAGCTTAGTGTTGGCCCAAACATCAGAATGCACACAGCCGTGGTCTGGGAGGACTGAAAACCCATTGGGGTCCCAGGGGATCCTTCCCATTGGCGATCTTCAAGGCTGCTGATAATTTACAGCATGAAGAGATGTCAGGACAAAGCTTACATTTTTGTTGTATTTCATGAATGCTTGCATTTAACAAGTTAACACTTTAGCACATATACCTATATATGGCAACTTGTTTGAAAGTAACACTAGAAATCATAATTTGCGACCCTTTGTGAATGGGAGTGGAGGGTCAGTTAGACCCCCATACAGGTCCTTTATTTATATTTTTCCCTAGACCACATGGACTCTAAAAATAATATCCCTCCCCTAATATCCATTTAATTTCCCCAGAGCCCAGACTTGTGTGGGAAAGAGAAGAAAGGAGTCCCTCCCTCAGGGAGCCCCCAATCCAGAGCCCATTTCCTCCTGGACTTTCTTTTACTAGAAATCACCTTTCCTTTTCTAGGTTCCTCTGCTGAGTCCCTACTTATCAGCCGGGTCTCACAAAGGCTACCGTGGTGGTGGGGGAATAAACACCAGAAAAGATTTAATTAAGGTCATTGCACCCTAGAACGAAGGAGCAGGTTGCTTAATAATCCTGAGTAAGTGCTGTTGCTCAAGAGGCTGGAGCGGGACTTTTAACACGCGTAAATGCAGTTTATTGAACACGTACTATGGGTGGGTGCTGTGCTTAGTGCATCACCTGGATTGTCACTTTCAATCTGCTTCAGAGAAACTGGACTAGGCACAGTGAGAATGAGGAGTGGCCCCATTCCACACCCACTGAGGTCCATTCCACGCTTTGCTGACGGCTCGGGTGGGCTCTGACTAGAGCTGTAGTCCAGGCCAGGTAGAAGGGAAGGGAGAGTACTGAAAGTACTGAAGGAAGAGGTATGAAGCCCTCTCACACCATAAAAGAAGACCTTTGCCTATTTCTAGCCGTTCCCAGGAAAGAGAACCCATTTACCCATTGGGTGTGTGTTGCTAAACAAAAACAGTGAAGGCCCAGCCAGTCTGTGGGCTTGGACCTGGAAGGCCATGTTTGTATTGATACAGTGTGATAGCAAAGGCTTGGCTGCAAACGGAATCCTTGGGAGACAGCGCGGTGCATAAGGCAGCGAATCCTGCTGGGCCTCCAAACCCTCCTGGGGGAAATGGAAACAGGGAGCCCTGGCCTCGGGCTTTCTGGGATGATCACATGGAATAATGCATGCAGAGACGTGAGCACTGTACCTGGTGCACGGTAAGCACTCGGCAGTTATCACTGTGTCATCCTCAATGTGGTTTTTGCTTATATGCTGTAGTCTTTTTGCTTTCATTAAAAATTTAAACAATGCCACCAGCCTCAGCTGCAAGCACAGTGGGCCCGGATTTAGAATACCGTGAATTCTCTCCCTGGTGTGATTTGAAAAGGAAGAACATTCTACGTGATGCTTTGAGGTCCATGGCAAGGCATGATGGCGAACCCTGGTGTTGTGCTCACATATTATTACCAGAGGGAACAATAAGAGCCATGTGGGATGGTCTAAATGCAGGATTTTTTTTTCCTAGACAGTTACGAGTAAGGCGAGCAGGAAAGCAGCTCACTCACTCATGCTGGGAGGCAGGAGCAGAGACAAGAAGGTGCTACACAAACATAGGATAGGAGGAGAGTGTGTTCCCCAAGTACCCACAGTCGGACCGCTCCTGCCTTGTCAACCTTCTCTTGGAGCGGTTCTTCTCCGCTCTCCTGCACCATGTTCCCTAACTTAAGAGCAGGATCACTCCTTACCCACAAGTAAATCCCCTTTAAAGACTGGCCACTGTTTTAAATGCAGGCTCTGAAGCTCTACAGAAAATCAGCAGAGAAGTGAGGTGATGGGGACCAGAGCCAAGAAACAGGCTGGGACAGGGGTCACCTGAAGAGCACCTTGGTCAGGAGCTGGGGTGTACACACAGGACACAACAGTAACCCTTTGTTCTGTGAGAAAGATTCCAAGAGACAAGGCTGAGGCAGATGGAGACAGCTCCGCAGACCCCGGCGTCTTGGTAGATCTGAGGTTTAGCAGATGGTGTTTTTGCATTAATTGTCTAAATTACCATCTATAAGATCCTCTGTTTTCTAAAAACTGGCTTGCCATAAGCCTTTCAGCTTTTAATTTAACTTAAATGTTTGTGTGTGTTGGTAGCACACCTATGTTGCAGGGTGGTCGTTCCAGAGGGGCTGTGCGGGAGACCCTTGGAGGAAGGTCGGGGCGGGGTGGGGGGCAAAAAAAGCTGGTCCGCGAGACGAGACTATGCCCACCAAACAGGCATGGGGAGGGTCTCTCAGCATTGCCCAAGAAGGGCATGCTTACCGTGGTGGCTGCCCGTGGCTCCACCAGCACAGCAGCATTAGTGTCAGAAGAAAGATGAACTCTGGAGCTACACAGAGGCAGTCCAGAACCTTCCTTCCAGCCTTTGGAGGGAGGGCACTAGAAAGCTTTGTGTCACATTCAAGTCAGCTTCCAAGCCAACTTGTGTTGTCAGTTTCACTGGTTTTCCTCACAACCATTTTCTCTCCAATCCAAGCTCCTCTTTCTTTACAAAACACAGAAAAGAAAAAAAAAAAAAAAAGTCACAGTCTTTGTTTTACTAGCAAGAAATGAGGCTATAGAGCCCTTCAGAAAGCCAGCACCTATTTTCTACAAGCTTCGGCTGAGAGTTTCTAGGGGACTCCAAAAAAGGAAATGAAAGGACAGGGAGGGAGGAACACAGGAAGGGAAAGAGAGAGAACGGAGAGAAGGGAGAGAGGAGACTGTGGACAGCCACAGCTTACGACTGAAGCTGGCGGTGTGGGCAGGGCGGAGAGAAGGGAGCCCTGTAGTAGGAACTTGTGTGAATTCTAGAAAGAAGAGAGAGAGAGAGGGAGAGAGAAAGGCCTTTGATCCACTCCAAAGAGGGAGACAGAAAACTTCAAAGCAGAACAGCAGTCTCTTGCACTTTCCCTGCTGTAAGTACGGAACATTCATTAGGGAGCCGCTCGGCTCCCCCTGCGCCAAGTGGGGCAGCCGCACACAAGGGATCCGACTTGTCAGCCTCCCCCAAACGCAACGCGTACGAGGCTTGAGAACACAGATTCCCGAGGCCGCCCGCTCCTGTATGGGGATTAGCTCACTGATGTGGAAGGAATCTATCCAAGCCAGTGCGGCTAACCATCGGTTTCCCTTGCAAGATTCGGGGAGTGGGGGGGGGGGTGCGTTTTGTCTCCCTGACACTATGATTCAGTCACAGTGAGCTACAACTGGATAATAGCCCAGGGGGAAGATCCTTGATCTCTTCAAAATCTTGCTTTCAGTCTCAAAAATAAGGTGTTTTTTGAGAGACGGTGAGAATTTCTTTACTGTGCAGAAAGCCTTGAACTTGGCTGGTAGCCCTTTAGAAAAAAGTAAAATTTGCTTTTATTAAAGACAACAGATCTGCTTATGGGAGCTCCAGAGATCTCACTGAGAGGTTTCCTTTTTTCCTGGTTGTCCCAGAAGACTGGCCAGACCTCTGGTTCCCATGGACACGGGAAGTCATACGGTGAGGTTATGCTTACTTATCTACCTCTCCTTAAACAGAACTGGGCACCTTGATAGAGTGGGGGGAATGGGAGTCTCCCCAACGTAAAGCCACGCAGGAATGCTCTGCTCTCCAGCAAGGCCCTGGCAAGAGAAACCAGATGCCTCAACAACCCGGAGAGGAGATGAGCCCTCAGCTTCTTATTCGTTGTAGTGACTCATTTGTGTCACAGTCAGTAAAAATGGCAATGCAGCAAAGAACACAGATAAAAAGAAACATCCTGGAGAATTCTCCTGGTTATTTTTAAAATATTGTCTCTGTTGACTTGAAGTGGTGTAGAAACAGTTCCATATGCTGTGTTCCTTTTTTTCCCCTTGCATCTTATAGTTTAAACATAGAAGTACTATCGGATACAACTTCTGTTAACAATATGGCCTCCTGGGTTAGCAGAGGAGGGGTTCTTTTCTCACACACTCTGGAATGGGGAAGGCTGTTAGCTGTCTTGTGTCCCCTGCTCACACGTATTTGTGGAAAGTATTCTGCTCTTAAGTTCTTTGCCGCTTCTTTTCTATCACGCAGGCCAAAATAACAGATTCATGTCTCTAGGTTCTTGCCTGCTTTGGACCAAATGAAGGCCCAGAAATTGCTCACCCTTGTAAGTGCGTCTCTCTTATTTTTATGTAAGACAATATGTTTGTCTTTATTTCATCGTACTTTATAGAGATTATTACCAGTGCTGCTTCACTCGTTTTCTTTCTCTTAAAAAAATAATTTTCATTTATACAGATTAACTTATTCATATATTTGTACAGTAAAATTTCAAAACAGAGATGGGATCATAAGCCCTTTTGACCACCCTAGCCTACTTCGGCCCCCCGCTCCAAGAGGTAACGGTATCACCAGATTGGCTCACATGTTCTTTTAGACCCTTTCTGTGGATTCACACAGATCTATGTATACAGTTATATATCTTGTTTCTGTTGCTACTATTCTTCGATGAATGGAATTACACCCAAGAATGGATCTTTCATGATTTATTTACCCATTCTCTACCAAGTGACACTTTGCCTGTTAATTTACTAAAAACCCAGGCTCCATTTCTTTCTTTCTTTTTTTTTTTAAAAGATTTTATTTATTTATTTGTCAGAGAGCAAGCGAGAGGGAGCACAGGCAGACAGAGTGGAAGGCAGAGTCAGAGGGAGAAGCAGGCTCCCTGCGGAGCAAGGAGCCCGATGCGGGACTCCATCCCAGGACGCTGGGATCATGACCTGAGCCGAAGGCAACTGCTTAACCAACTGAGCCACCCAGGCGTCCCCCAGACTCCATTTCTAACATTTGTAACCGACCCCGGGTGGAGCCGTGGAAAGAATACCAAAGTGTACCGGATTTTAGTTCAGTTCTGTCACTAAGGCCCAGGTGGTCTTGGCCAAGTCACTGCCCTCTTTGGGCCAGCGTCTTCTCACCTGTTGGGGGCTGGGCAAGAACAGTGCTCAGCTTGTTCAGGGCACGGCCACTTCATACCAAGGTCAGGCTTTTTACACTGCAATATGAGTGATTTAATTTAATAAACACATATCTAATGCCAGATATGTGCCAAAGTTCTCTGTTACCCAAATGCTTCTACACTTAGAATCATGCAGGTTTACAGGAATCACTAGTACCACCACAGTCTAACTTCGAGGCCAATAACAGGTAGGCTGTGGAAACTACACAGGTATTTTCTCTGAGCCATGCAGAGGTTTTGTTTTTGTTGAATTAGTTATCAATATTATAAAATCAGGAAACATCCTAGAAAAATACAGTTGTCTTACTTCTCTTAGATGAAAATAATATTGGGCAATAGTCAGCTTATACGTTTGGACAAAGAAAAGTTATAGACTGTGCAGTCAATATGGGTTCTTTCATGCTTTAGAAAGATCCTAGTGCTGCCCCCAGATAATGGGGAAAGTACAAAAAGACAAGAAGCAGGAACAATCCAGAATGATTCCGGGAAGTCTGGATGGGGGAGGTTCCCCTACCCATTCCCTTAGTCTTACCCAGAATTCCCAACCTTCCTTTCCTAACTCGATTTTCCTCCCATCCCTTCCACATGCCATCTGATAAGCTTAATCTTTTACTTATTCATTTCATTTCATTGTCTCCCCTACTCCAATGTTAGCTATATAAGAGCAAAGATTTTTATCCTTTTTATTTTTCAGTCTCAATACTTAAGGATGCCAGGTACATAGTAGACACTCAAAAAACACTGAACGGATGGGAAAAAATGAATGAATGGATAGATGGATGGATGGATGGAAGACTGGGTGGAAGGGAGGAAGGAAGGAAGGAAAGGGGATGTGATTAGCTGGTACAGGTAATCTGATAGGCATAATTACATGGGGATGTTCTCATCCTTGAAGAGAATCAGTCTGGTATGGAGGACACCTTAGTGTACAATGAATGACTGATAATAACAAGTATCAGCATTATGGACAAATGATTAAGGCAAACTAGAGAAGAAAGAAATTGCACCAGAGTATATGAAGTTCTTAGAATAGGGCTGGAGAAAAATGAGGAGAATTTCTCCAGCTACAGAAGAGAAATCAAGACCATTCCAAGCATAGGCACCTCCACGAACAAAAGCTCAGAGGGCTGAGTGTGCGTGAAGACTCAGAGAACAATAGCACATACAGCCTAGGGCACCCAGAGTGGCATGTACAGATCAGATGGCTGGACAAGGGGGTTAGAACAAGATAATGTAGAAAATTCTATCAGCTAGGCTAATATGTTTTCATTTTAGACCCTTTGTCAGTGTTTCTCAAGGTACTATCCTTGGACAACAAGTTTCTCAGAACCCAGGACAGTTGCTCAAGCGTCGATTCCCAGGCAACCTTGAAGAACCTAATAGGTCTCCAGCAATGCAGCTCAGAAATTCACTTTCATAAATGTGTTCTCCATGTGGTTCTTACATGCACAGACATCTGAGAAGCATGGCTTTAGAAGCTATCCGTTCTCAAACATGTCTGTTCACTTGAATAACCTCTAGGGATTTAACAGTAGGAACACACCCTGGCTTCAGTCCACTACTGGTGATTTGGATCTATGCCCCTAGAGCTTAAAATCTTTGCCACTGGTTCTGTACAAATGTTTGCATGTCTCAGCTCCACGGCACCTGCTGGTGATACAAAGAAGGGGGAAGGAAGCCAACTTAGAATGGTGAGGCAGGGTCGCATCAGGATTATAGGAAGGTGAGTAGGATCCAAGTTAAAGACTTTCTGAATTCAAAATGCAGATAAATATGCCCAGGAAGCAACTGGGGATCAAGCCTAATATTCAGGTCAGAGGTCAGGGCTGAAGATCAAGACTTAGGGACTACCATCCTAGGGACAGGAGAAGTCATAGAGCAGACCAGACCTGACCACGCATGGAAGCAAGTGGGCCAAGGGAGAAATTCTGAAGAGCCCCATGGGTTAAGGGGCTGACAAACAATAAACCTGAGAAGCAGTCAGAAGAGGGAGAGAAAATAAAAAAATAAATAATATCTGTGAGAGCAGAGCCACTGGTGTTGCCTTTTGGGGTGGTCTTTGCTGGGCTAAGGAGGTATAGAGAATGCTCTGGAGACTGGGTGCCTCCTGCCAGTTTCCTATGGAGACAACCATGGCACGCACCCCATACTCATCATCTGCAAAGGGACAGCTGCAGTTTTGCTTCTTCTCATGTGATTTCTCCTCACACCCACCCCCTGGGACGTGCAATATGATTTTCCCACAGAGCAGATGGGTTGCTAGCTGGCGTTGCCCCTGCCTTGCAGAGTCCCCCAGGGCTCAGCTCTGACAGAGCCTGGTAGTGTAAACAAGGCTGGCTCACCAGGGCCTGGCACCAGCAAGCCCTGAGCTGCCCTCCTATGCCTGGCCATGTACTGACCAATAAATCCTCAGGCTCCAAGATCAGAACAATCCTCAGAGAGTTGGCTTATCCAAAGGAGAGAAGACAGAAAAGAAAGGAGGAGGAAATTAAGCAAGGAGGGAGCTAGAGAAGGGGGAGAAGAAGATAAGAAAGAAGAGCAGTGTAGAAACTGAGGAGCCACAGAGCCAGATGACCTCACACTGGGTAGCTGACCTTGAGAGCTATTGTGCATACTGAAGGTCCCCACATGGGCTCGGTGTCTAGCACAATACCTGACATACTGAACACCCTCTACATGCCTGTTATAATCATATTTTTGAATATCCAAGGAAAATAGGTCGGCCTTTACAGTGATAGGCCCTTAGCTAATTCACACACACCATGCAGCAAAATCCATGTGCAAAAGGTTGGGGGAAGTTCCCTATTCTGCTACATTCTTTCTGTACTCTTGGTGGCAACAGTGTTTAGCTTGGGTGAAATTTGATACCTCAAAAGTAGTCCCCCTCTGAAGGGGGAAGGGAGCTCCCCCCCTTTCTCCTAGGGAGATACAGTAGACCACCCATGAAGTTCCAGAGAGTTACAGTAACACACTGAAGGTAAGTTACAAGTCCTCTGCTAGTTTCCAGCTTCTAAAATGCCTCTACCCCTTCCTTCTTTTTTTCTTTTTTTTTTAAGCTTTTTTTTTTTTTTTTTTAAGATTTTATTTATTCATTTGACAGAGATCACAAGTAGGCAGAGAGGCAGGCAGAGAGAGAGAGAGGAGGAAGCAGGCTCCCTACCAAGCAGCGAGCCCGATGCGGGACTCGATCCCAAGACCCTGAGATCATCATCTGAGCCTAAGGCAGAGGCTTAACTCACTGAGACACCCAGGCGCCCTCCTTCTTTTGTTCAACCACTCCCTCCTTCCTCCCTCCAGCCATTCCTCCCCATCCTCACTGTGGTGGACTGATGTGTGAGGGGCATCTTTCTAAGCCTTTGCTTATGTCTCCTCCTGGGAAGCTTTGCTATTTGGATTTTCCAGGGAGCTCTGCAAAGGAGTTCTCAAAGAACTTTTGAAATCTGCAGCACTACATATGTTTTGGTAAAATGTAGCAAAGGTTTTATTCATTTGGTCGGGTTTGCCTTTTGAAGTGTTACAGCCTCCCCCGGGGGGGTTCCTCCTATCCTCCCAGTAGCCCTTGCCCAGCACTTCTAAAGCCTCTCTTCCTGCTGACTTGCAGAGGACTGGGTTCTTTTTCAATAGTGCCTATGCTGCTGTGTCGCTGCCTGTTCGCTTAACTTCGTATTTCTTCTCTGGATGGATTTTCTATGAAGATCATCCCTACTTGTTTGATCTTTCATTTTGGATCTTGTCATCTTCTTTTCGAGTGTGCTTTTTTTAAAATGGATGTTTCTTTGGTCTGAACAGCTTCCCATGGGCCTCAGCAGGTGTTAATGACACTCTCATTTATTATCATAGACAACATCAATTTCTAGGGGACAGGTGAGTTCTGCTATGGTTCAGAGGAGAAATAAATCCTTTTACAACTTTGGCTATTTCATGTCACATCTGTGGCCTCAGAGGAGGAAAGAAGCTGAGAACATTGGCCACATCTGCTCATGAAGACTTCTCCATTATCAATTTGCTCCCCTAGCAAACCTGCTCAGGTCCACTTATCTAATTCATTGGGTCTGCAGAAAAATAAAATGATGTCTAAGACACACAGACAGCTCAAGAATCAGGCTTTGAAAGAGGGCCTCAGTTCATCTTGTGCATCAGTGAGTCTTGCTCTAGAGAGGACTAACAGTCCTCATGCAGGCCTTTGGTAGAGAAGAGGTACAAATCAATGGGCTGAGACACTCGGTCCCAGAAAAGCTTCTGCCCAGTCTGCTCTGGGCCAGCTTTGCAAAGGTCCCTAGCAGAACCGGCATTCTGAATTCATGACGTGACTGCATGTGAACACAAGAAAATCTGATATCCTTTACTGATTTTTTTAATGACTATTTACATGGGAATTTTATATCAGTCCATCCATCATTAGTATTAATGTCCCTAAGGCTGCTTTCTTGCTTAAAACAAGGAATCTCAACAGCTGAAACTCATTTCACTAACCTGCCACAGCTCTGAGCATCCTCCAAAACATGAATCTTTCTGTTATCTTCAGTTTAATTGAGTAGTATATTTCCACATCCAGAGTAAATGAGAGTGGATGCACATATAACTCCGTTATTCTCTTCTACTGAGACCATGCTGCTTAAAACTGTGATGCACCTCCCTTTTAGCAATCCTATTGCCTTCAACCTATTCTTTGTTTTTCCATTACACTTATCACCTTCCAGCCTAAATGGACTGTACTCATTCATTATGTTTATGCTTTATTGCCTACGTCTAGAATATAAGCTCCAGGAAGGTAGGGATCTCTGTCTTGCCTGGCTCCTCCTCGCCAATTGCTAAGGGAGTTCCTACCCCCATGATCAATGTAACAAAAACATCCCTGCATATTTCCAAATTCCTCATATGGCTCTGATAAGACTTTGCTTGGTAACTACTGCGACTTGTTTGTTTGTTTGTTTGTTTGTTTACACTGAAGTTCCACGTAGCAAATAGTAAATCCACTTTATGCCATTTTACAGGCGCTCTCAAGGATGACACCCTTTCCTTCCTACATGCCTCATTCAACAGATTTCAAAATCCTTTCACAATTAAGACAGTGATATTTTATGGTAAAACTCAGCTGTCAAATACGCCTTCTATGCCAGTCATTAACAAGCCAGTAAAGGAGTATTTACTAAGTGCTTTTGAGTCTTGCACCATGCTGAGCAATGTACATTTCAAAGGCACAAATGACATCCTGCCTGCATATTCTGGGCCTCTTGAGCTCCGTGTCTGATCTCATCCTGCTCCCACCTTGTAAGCAAAAGTTAGGCACTGCAGTCAGAGAACAAGTTTGACTGATTTCTTTTCACTGTACTGCTCAGTTAGTCAACCGTGATGGACAAAACTGATGAGTGAAATTGGAATAACACAGTCAAAGAGAATGACATCTGAAGTCAGAGACGGCAAAAATAACAGACATTTCTATGACAGAATATCAACAGATAATTACTGATTGTCTGCTCGATACAAAGTACTGTGCCCCAGAACAACAGAAGGTATGGTTGTCATGGCATCGATGTCATCCTGGGGTGGGGTAGGTTGTGACCGTGGAATGTGTGTATGGATACTAATACCCACATAAGTGTTGATACTGTGAGGTGCTACACTGAATGCTTTACACGCACCATCTCATTTAATCACTAACAATGAACACTACAGATATCCCTATTTTATAGATGAGGATAATGAAGCCCGGAGAACGTAGAGGATAAGCTGTCACTCAGCTGGGAATTGGCTGGTCCAGCACTTAAACTCAAGTTTGTCGGATGCCAAAGAGCCTTAACCATGATGTGACAAATTAACATTTTTTTAATTGCCTGAAAGTTGGCAGTTTTCATCTTCTTTGGTCGCATAGGCATAAACTCATGGAGATAAGCAGGTAGCATATATTCTTAAACTCTGTCTTTAAAGTGCTGTGTGTTGGGTTGCTTTGTACCTTCCACCCCATCTCATCTTCATTGTTTTAATGCACTGGTCCTTGCAAACATGGCGTTTGAACAAAAATCGCTCATCCTGAAATGAATTATGGTGTCCCACGTGAAAGAAGCACTCAGAGATCCATCTCTAGTCTATTTCAAGTAACTTATGTAAGAATCCTTTTTGATCTTTCCTAAAATTAAAATGAAAACCACACTCTGACAACATTATGGGATAACACAAGTGCTCAATTCCGTGAACAACGTAGCAACATCACTGATTATTTGGAGTTTAAGGCAAAGAGATAGCTGTTTCATTTGATTTTTCATTTCTGAACTCTACTGTCAGGCTGTGAACCTTTTTTCTATCTTCATATAGCTTTTTAAAATTGATCATCAAAAGCAAGAAACAAAGACAAAGAAATAAACCACATTTTCTTGCTTCTAGGACTGGAAACATTTTCCCCTTGGCATGTACTCTAGTAAGTAGGAAGATCCACAATGAAAGTTTTGGTGTTGCTTCAGTAACTTCTAAGAAATCGAAATAATTTTAGTTTTCTGCTACAGCTCTCAAAGAATATTTGATGTATCTCTTAGTCCCTAACACCTTCCTTCACACTCTGAAGCAAAACCATCCCAGCCAAGTAGATGTGCCTGCAGATGATAAAGGGTAGTGATTTGAAGTTTGCATCTTTTAAAAGAGAGATAGGAACTTCCCAGACAAATGGCGAGATACAACCTGTTCCCATGGTTCACCAAGCACTTGGCTGGGTTTGGGGGCCAAATTCCATGAAGTCTTTGAACCAAGAAAATTAATTCAGTGCTCACTTAAAAACACTATTTCAACCATGTCACCTCCCTGGTTAAGACAGATTTATGGGAAATTCTCTTTCTTATACTATATGTAATTTTTCAAAAGTAAGCAGACTGTTGAATTTTGCACTTTTAAGGAATAGAGAGTTAAAAAATCACCCTGTGTGTATCTAGATACACACACGCACACACACACACACACACACACACACACACACACACATGAATTGGTGGTATGTATATACTCACCTAGTTAATAAGCGAGGCAAATGTACTCAAGCGACGTGGCTAGTATTATGTGAACTTGCCAAGAAAGAAAGAAAATCTTATGTATTTCAAAGGCTCTCTAGTTTAATCATCACAATGCCTATGAAAACACAATCATAAAAGGAATAAAAGATGAAAACTGGATACAGAATTATGTTTATTTTACACATGTATGATACCCATTGGATGCCAAGAAGTAGGTGATGGTTACTTAAAATAACCACATCAGGTTGATTAAAGAACACAAAACTAAACACCAATTTCAACTGTAGACAAGGATACACATGAGTTCAGACCATCTCTGCATAATGAAAAGTATATCATTCCAGTGCCTCTGAAAACTTATCTTTGTTCTATATGGATCTATGGGATTCTAACTGAAGGATTCCATTCACAAATCAAGATCTCAGGGGAGAGAGGCTGAATGTTTGATATCCCTAGAGTTTCCCAATGTTCATGTGTCTCTACGCTCCCGAATTTCTGCCCCGGCAGCTGGCAGGTGTGAGAGACCAGGGACCCTTAAACTTCAAAATTAGATGTATAAGAGGAAACATGCAAGACTCAGCCAAGAGAGTCTAGGTCTGCTCTTTCTCCCATATTCCTCAGTTAGAGCCTGAATGATCTGACACTTTCACTGTCCTTGGAAAGTGGGATGGATTAGGTAGTACCGAAGAGGCATTTAGGGCACTGTGAATATCCAGGTACTCAACTTGCAGTTCCAAGTCCCTTACAGATAAGGGGCCCACTCTGACCTGTCCTGGCCAAAGGACTCTACGTGAAAATGCCACATTATGGACCAAAGAATTTAAGAGCCAATACATGACCTTCTTGCTCTTCCTTTCTCTGCCTCAGTGATGTGGAGGCTGCTTGTTCAGATGTCAGAATTATAAGATACAGAAGATCTAATTCCTTGTAAGGGATCTTATAAGGAAACTGGCTTGGAGAACCACTAGTCCCTCAACACAGACTGTGTGAGTAAAAAATAAACTATTTGTGTCAAGGTACCAAAATGGAGGGAAGGTATTACCCAGAACAGCACAATTTACCTCGATAATCTCTATCAAGTATTAAGATAATCAAAGCAATCCAAAGTGCCATTGTAGGACACAAAGGCTAACTGAGGCAATTCATTTTTGCACCTACTCCACTGGAGAAGTTCTAGACAACCGTATAGGTAATCTGCATCCCCAAGTGGAAAGAAGGAAATCCTAAGCAACTTTTCATTTGGGGTAAAAGCTGGGAATAAATACATGCCTCCCACTGAAACGTGTTCAGATCCTCAGAGATATCCTTAATGTTAAGTCCATGTGTAACTGCTTCCCTGTTTGGGGGCTCTGAAATATGCCATGTCAAACCTGTTTCCTAAAAATGTTGCATCGCAATTCAAAAAGCAATCAAATGTTGTTGAAAATCTCCGGGATTTTTGCAGTGTGCACACAGGCTTCAATTTAATCATTCAAAGGAAAATATTCCAACTCCCCCATTCTCCCATAGTCTAAACCCTAAGTGTAGCATCCTAATTCTGCAAATAGAAATTTCCTCATTATCTGTGGAACAGGCCAACCGCAGCATAGACAGCCACCCTGGCAGACCTCTGAGTGGGGCTTTTTGCAAAGGTATAGCACCGGCCCTTAAAGAGATTTACACTTAAGCCCTGCAGGAGGCTCCGATTGTGCCCAGCAGCCACCCTTTAGAATTGGGTCATCTGTTCATGGGGTGGTTTATACACCATGTGCGGTCAAAGCTGGTGCTCTCCGAACAGCATGCCTACTTTCCCCCAGCTGCAAAGGATAAAGCAGGGTAGGGATCCTGGCATTTGTAACCCGACCAGTCCAGTCACTCTGGCCCCAAAGAACTACTAATGTGAGCTGCGGTTGTGTGTTACTGCTGGAAGCGTGGGGTATGATGCTAGGACCATGGGCTCTGCAGCCAGCATACCTGGGCAGAATGAGCTACCCTACCTCTTCCTAATTACGTGACCCTGGCAAGCTATGAGCCTCTACAAACCTTGGTTACTTCATCTGTTAAATCGGGGGTTATAATCCTACCTGTATTGTAGGGTTCTTGTGAAGGGGTGCTTGAGAAGAGCTCAGAGGCATGCCTGGCATAGAAAAGGCATTCCGTAATTCTTACCATTTCCTGTTATTCAACATGACTGCTATGACCTAACACCTGGACATGACTGATATCATTATTCCCATATTCAAGATCCCTGATGACAGTGATGTTGTAATAATGATGACGATAGGAACAGTCACTTGCTAGGTGCTTCCCATGTGTTTGGTACTCTGCTAAGCACTTTATGTGGATTATCTCGTTGACTCCTTAGGGCAGTTGTTTAGATTATCATCTCTTTTTGAGGATGAAGACATTGAGACTTAAAAAGATTAAGAAGCTTGGTCAAATCAAAGAAGTAACCGAGCCGGACATAAGCCAGGCCAACTGAATCTGGAGCCCATGCCCTCCTCAGCCATGACCCCGTGCTCCCGCACGTGTCCCATAGAGCCCCAGCAATGAGCTGTCCTTACAATGACTCAGCCCCATGCTGTGGGGCTCTCTGTGTAGGATAGAGACTCAGGTTACTTAAAATATGTGTTAAACGGTTGATAGAGATATGCACATCTAGAAAGACACAGCTAGGCATCAATCCACAGATACAAAAGATCTACATCTCTACCAAGCTATATAAAATTTAATCAAATAAATTATTAGGAATTAAGGAATCCATCCATTTTCTCCATGAATTCCCAAATACTTTTAAATTAATTAGTATATTGCAGTAGTGGTGCTATACCATTTTTTCAGACTGAATAGAATCAACCCAAATGTATATAGATAGGCTGACCTTGTTCTGTAAACACCCCCTCTACTGTTTTTGCAAAGACAACCTTTCCCTGAGAGTTACAGTCTGCTCTGGCCACATTGATTGTGTGGATCAAAGGCCCTTTGCCTTGTATCAGGCTGGGCCAAAACAGTCATTACCATAGATTTCGTACTTTTCTTCTTTAATGGACTAGGCCTTGAGGATTTGGGTACTGTTTGGGAAGTCAGAATAAGATCTGACAATTTCTTTAGGTGCAGAAGAAAGTGAGAATGATAATATCCCTGTTGGTCATCAATGGGGTTTTCTCCCCTTTCAATGTTACTTCTTACTCTCCCAATCTTCCCTCGCCTTTATAATAAGGAGAGTCCTTACATGGGTCATTTCTTGTATGCCTACAAAGACAAAAGAGCTAGGGGTTCTATGCTGAAGCTAGAACTGCTGATATTTTTAAAATTATTAACCAGTCCTGTCATGAGCGAGCCTGGTTTTGCAGAAAGTTCTACCCCAGTCTCATGCATGAAGTACCAGGTCCTGCCTATCAAGAGGCAGCATCTGGAATAGAGATAGGTTGAGAGCAGGGCACAGGGGGCACAGACCATCTAAGAGAAAATGGTTCATAACTGGCCCCAGGACGCTCTGCCTGGATGGGCAACCAGATTCCTACCATTCTTCTTCACTTCCTACAGGACCTCGAGTCAAGACTATTCACGGGTGGCAACAAAGACAGCACACCCTAGACACAGTCCTCTCCTGTGTTTATCTAATGGATAAGGCTCAGGGCACCTGGGTGGCTCAGATGGTTAAGGGTCTGCCTTTGGCTCAGGTCATAATCCCAGGGTCCTGAGATCGAGCCCTGCATGGTGCTCTCTGCTCTGTGGGAGTCTCTTCCTCCTTCTCACTCTGCCCCCCCTACTCTGCTCTCTTTATCTCTGTCTCAAATAAATAAAATCTATAAAACATAATGGCTAAGGCTCACAAGTCAAGGAGATTTGAGAGACCAGGCAGTATTATTCAGTCCTGAGGGAAGTTTCTTGCTAGACGGTTTGTGATTCTCTCAAAATTTCCCAGGGTGGGCTGCTTTGCGCCACCCCAGACTGTTAAGCTGGGCCTTCTCTTCCTTCAGGACTGCTGGGACATGAACAAAGTGAGCCATACTTTGCCCCTTCAAAGGCATTTAGTGCATTTGTTAACAGGCTCAGCTAACTCAGTGGGAGACCCAGTAGGTGGGCGGTGGCTGGCAGATATAAAAATACCCAGCAAACCCATGGAGGTTCTGTCTTCCTTCCCTCCTTCCCCGGTCTCCTTGCTCCCGGGGCGGGGCGGGGGAGGGCGGGGAAGAGAGGAGTGAGGGCTGACCTCTGCACACGCCAGGAAAGCTTGGCCCTCGGGTTCTCCCTCCACACGAGAACGGGCGGCATGTCCTCTCTAGGAGTGCCACTGGCCATCACGCTGTGAGCCACTGAAGAGGCCAGGGGCCTGCTGTCTCAGTGTGGCCACTGAAGCCCACATTTCTGTAAGGGATTGGGC
The DNA here is from genome assembly GCF_022355385.1 of Mustela nigripes. Taxonomy (NCBI): domain Eukaryota; kingdom Metazoa; phylum Chordata; class Mammalia; order Carnivora; family Mustelidae; genus Mustela; species Mustela nigripes. Next base: position 27,959,073 of record NC_081558.1, read on the forward strand.
CCAGGCTGTTAACAGGTGCAGCCACTTCCCACTGGGGAGAGAGATGCTGGCCATGGGCCATGTGTGTTACTCATGGCCTTGGCAGGAAGCGGCCCATCAAGAGAAATGCCGGGACTGGGCGAAGGGGCCTGTGCAGGATGCCAAGTGTGCTGAGGCTCCCGCAGAAGCTAGACTGGCCCTGCTCCTGATGGAGATGCTCCCTCACTTCGCCACAGTCAGTGTCTACTTGTTGCACAGCTATTTCTTGTCCCCAGCTCACACCATGTCTAGGTTATCATTTCCTCAACTATATTCCTCACAACACCTGTGCTTGGAGAAACACAAGCTAAGGTTCTGTGGGGAAAGCAAAAGTTACGCGTTTGCAAATTTGCTGAGGACAGGCCACTGTTGTGTTGGCTCCTGGCAATGCTCCGGGCATGTTCTCCCACTAAAAAGCACCCAAAGAGTCCTGGCCTATGGAAGCCTGATTAATTTTAAGTCACTATTTCTCTAGCCAATATATGTTTTCACGATCTCTCTTATAGCTCTCCCACGGAATGCTATTTGTGCAATTCTGGTTTACAAAATATGCAGAAGTTGAGAGAATTGGTTTTCTCTATCAAAACTTGCCAAAGGTCCTCCTGACACCAGTTCACTTTCTCTGAGAGCTAGTTTAGCAAAGTGGTTACAGAGACAGGTCTGGGGTCAAACTGCCTGGGTTTGAATGTTGTCCCCAGGACCCATAGGTTAGGACACCACAGGCAAGTTCCTGAACCTCTCTGTCTGCAGTTTTCTCCAATGTAAAACGGGGATAATCACAGTATCTGCTCCAGAGGACTGTGGGCCGATTAGATCAGGTAGGGTCTGTGAAAGGCTCCGAGGGTGCCCAGCATCCAGTAAGCACAGGTCAGTATTCACTGGCATCATCAACGCAACCCAGAGTTGGATTCTAGAAACTGTTCTGTCTCTAACTTCTTTACCCACCTCCGAAGCCATTCCCTCGCCCCGTCCCCCCCTGCCTGTGAAAGGCTCCCTGCCGCCCCAGCCCTCCTAACCAGCGCAAACTGCCTCCTCACTCCAGGCTGGAGTTCACGGGTTCCCCGAACTGTGTTTCCTGCCCTCAGTCTCGCCCTCCATAGGCACCTGCTGCCTGCCCTCCACGGCCAGACTGCCTCGACCCCTCTGTCTTCTTGGCCCCACCCCTGCTGACAACCACACGGTGGTCCCCCCCTCACTGCCTCAATGGCAGAGCTCAAAGTTCCCTGGGATTGCAGGGCCCCTACAAGCCAGCCCAAACCTACTGCTCAAGCCTCCTGCATCCTTTCCCTCCCAGGCTTTGCTCCTGTGGTTCTTCCTGCGACAAGTGTCTTTTCTGATCCCCACATGGGCTCAAACAGCGAGTAGATGCCAAGGCCTGGCTCGGCTCCTGCAGGGTCATCTAGGCCCTCCCCAGCCATGCCGATCTGCTCCGATTGTGGGGCTCGGGCGCACGCTCTAGGGCAGGGAGCTGGGGTTCAGGCCCAGAAGCCTGAGTCACTTCCCAGCTTTGATGAGCACACACAGGAAGAGGTCTGAGGGAGCTGGGCAGCCTTTCCGCATCTCACTTTCCTTACTTGTGAAAAGGACACAAATTCTGTTTTCCTCACAGTGTGGTCAGGAGGCTTAGATAAAAACACTCTGCACACATTCCAGTTCTTTCCCAGAGTTGTCATGTCTGCCTTTTGAGGAGCCCTTGATTTGGGGACGGTGCCTTAGAAAGCAGGAGGAGGAGGGTCCAGAAGGGAGGTCATGTTGGTCAGGTCTGGAGGTCCGGTCTGACAACCTACAGCCAAGCCACCACATTTCATCCCGAACTATATTACTTTGGGACGAGTTACCTTATATATTTAAGATCAGAGTTGGGTTAAATTAGTAAAAAAGAAGAAAAGAAGAAGAAAGAAGAAGAAAGAAGAAGAAAGAAGAAGAAGAAGAAGAAGGAGAAGAAGGAGAAGAAGGAGAAGAAGGAGAAGAAGGAGAAGAAGGAGAAGAAGGAGAAGAA
>NC_081558.1:27961189-28009887 GCF_022355385.1 Mustela nigripes
AAGAAGAAGAAAGAAGAAGAAAGAAGAAGAAAGAAGAAGAAAGAAGAAGAAAGAAGAAGAAAGAAGACCACTGCCCTATGTGGCGTTTGATTGTTAGCAGCACACCTACCCCATGAGGGCCGTGCCATCACTGCTGGGCTCCCCAGGCAGTCCGTGTGTCCCTCAGGAGCATAGCCTGAGCCACCCCGGAGCATTCAGTCCCCTCTGTGAGAACTTCAACTCTTGTCAGTCACGCAGCACTGCCTCGCTCCCACCAGCATCTCCAGAAGGCGCCTGTGGACGCAGCTAAGCCCACCAAGAGGCTCCTTTCCCCTTGCCCGTGCAGGTGTCTTGGTCTCCTTCTCTCCCGCCCAGTCTTCCGGGAAGATCTACTCAGCCCTCGCTCCATTATCTCTTGCTCTCGCCCAGCGCCAAATGCCAGCTGGAGGATAGCCTCTGAGACCCATGTTTCCTTAGAAGGATTCAGAGGATCATAGATACTGAAGACGAAGGAGAAAAAAAAAAAAAAATCTATCAGGACATCTTGTCCTCTCCTTGTGCAAAATGGTTCTGGCCTGAACATTTTCTAAGTATTTGTCAGGTCCTGTATTAAAGGCTTGAAGTGACAAGGCCCCTCAGGGGAGAAGCCGGCATTAAACCTCGCTCTTAAAGATGATTTCTTTTACTGACTTTTTCGGCCTCATGTTTCACCACCGGATCTCACCTCTCACTTTCAGTTAAAACCCTTCTCAGTACACAGGCTGCGGTGAATGGGGACTAGAGAAAGGCCACAGGAAGGGTCAGAAGAGGGCAGGGCTGTCGCTTAGCAGGCTATGTGCCCTTTTGGCTCTGGGTAATGAAAAAGGAAGGCCGAGGTGGGAACCTGGTTTCCAGCTTAACTTCTGCCCTGAGGCACAGGCACCCCTCCCTCCCGCGGGTCTCTGCTTCCCCTTGGGAGGGCCCAGATGCAATCTTGTCATTCAAGTCTCTCGTCTGTGTCCCTCCTGAACTAACCCACTTAGATGCTGGAAGGGGTCCCTTCTGAGGGCCAAATGCTCCGCCATCCAGCACACTGTCTCCTCACAGAAATGAGCACCCTTGGCGGCCAGCTCTCTCTCATTTAAAAAGGCAAACCAGGAATCATGAAATCTCGTAATTTTTAAATGTTGGCAACCACCTGCTTTCTTGTGCAGCCTGGATTGCCTAAGTGAGTGAGTTAAAAAAAAAAAAATCATTTTTAACCTATTGTGAAGGCCTAGCTCTCACCAATGTTCTCAGCTATGTGAAATTTCTCCTTCCTCTGAACAGATCACTTTTTCTTTAGCATGTATGTGGGAACGCTCATGCCATCTTCTGATCATTTTAGGTGTGGAAATCTTGCTGAGTTTCTTCAGGGCAGGGACCACATGTGATAGTGCTGGAACCTAAGTGCCTATTCTGCTGTCTTCTGCAAAGGAAGGTCCCCGAGCATCCCTTCATAAAAATGGCCAAGCCCTCAGGAAATGGTTAGTACTATTGTGAGGCTAGACCACTGGGCTTTGTAACCCTGCCTCACCATTTGATAGCTCTGCCATCTCAACAAATCTCAGAGCCTGTTTTCTCATCTGTAAACAGGGAATGATAACAGCTTTGACCTCACTGAGTTGTTGGAGGATTTGAATGAGATATTAGAGTAACAATCACTCAGCATATAAAACAGCAGCTCAATCAACATCATTTGGTAGCTGCTTCACATTCCCATTGTTATCAAAATACCCAGAAACCGATGGTGCCCTCACTTTGTGACTCCATACTACAAAGAGGCTCCCTGGCCTCATCCTATCCACCTTTGGATTTGGGGTTTCCTCTGAAGATAAAATCGGCTCACTACATTCTTGGCGGAGTCCTCAGCCCTCTTGATGGTTGACTATGGTATGCATAAGAAAAAGTCAGATAATCTGGGCGCCTGGGTGGCTCAGTGGGTTAAAGCCTCTGCCTTCGGCTCAGGTCATGATGCCAGGGTCCTGGGATCAAGCCCTGCGTTGGACTCTCTGCTCAGCAGGCCTGCTTCCTTCTCTCTCTCTGTGATCTCTATCAAATAAATAAATTTTAAAAATCTTTAAAAAAAAATTAAAAGAAAAAGTCAGATAATCTTATCTGGGTTGACTGTCATCCAGGAAGATTAGAGTTACGTGCTAGACCAGGTGTGTGTGTGGGGGGGGGGGGAGGCTCGGCTGGGGACAGGAAGACACACACATATTGTGGTGGACGCAAATATGCACAGCCCTGACTCCCCTTTAGGGAACGACTTGCTGCCCAACTGTGAGGCAGGTGGTCAACAAAGAGTGTCCAGCCACCAGCTGCTTCAGACAGGCCCCGGCCACAGAGAGCTGCTTCCCCAGAGGTGACACCCTGCCAGGATCTGCTAACTGAGTGAAGCAGCTGTGGAAGGGCATTGCCGTTTCAGCTCACTGCAGGACGACCTTGACGGACAGTATTCATGCCAGGGCCCACTTTGGCTTGGGTGATACTTTGCAAGGCCTGCCTTACAGGCCACCCTCCCCTGTGTCCAGTTCTGCTTCCGCCACTTCCTTTAACAAATGTTCATGCCTATTAGACACCCTCTACCCAGACTTCACCTTGGCCCTGCTTCCCACAGCCTGGATTCCCACACACATGCACACACATGCACAGCTCCTCTTAAAGCCCCAACGCACCTTTAGTAAATAGGAAGCAGTCAAGTTGGTTCATAAGGATGACCAGTTTTGCCCTGCGATCTATAGGCTTTAGCATCAGAGGCATCTACAGAGTTTGGGAAAGATTCTCAATTATGTGTAAATATACGTATCTATATGTGTAAATATACGTATCTATATTCATAGAAAAGGGATACTTTTCTATGACAGAATAACAATATGGCCCTTCAACAGGTGTCTGGATCTTTGCATATTTTCAGTAATAATTTATAGGAAATTATAAAAAATAAAAATAATAAATGATTCCTTTGTGTTAACACACAATAATTTCCTCTCCCCAAAGTACTCATGTTTAAGAGTGTATTAGGGAAATTAGGGAATGAAATGGAGAGATGGGGAGTTATGCTCAGGTGCCCGGCTTTTTATGATGCAATAATGACGCCGTGCAACCTGTTTCCATGCAGATTGCCTATGGGGCCTCTGCGATGCGGTGAAAAGCTCTACCAGAAAAATGTAACAGTTCAAAGATAATTCCTCCTATTCCCAGTAACAACAAAATACTTGGGAACAAAAGCATTTCAGGGTTCCTGTCTCTCACCCTTCACCCTGAGTGTTTAGCTATATCTGTCCTTCTCCACTGCCTTTAGTTCCTCTTTGCTCAATTATCACCTGATCTAAAATGGAATACATGGAATGTTATCATGCAAATTCTAGGAGGAGAGTACTCTCATAGATGAAGGTTAGATTCACATCCCTTTGTAGGCAACCATTCACACTAACAGGTAGAGTTGCTCCTTAAGAAATCAGATTCTGGGGGCGCCTGGGTGGCTCAGTGGGTTAAGCCTCTGCCTTCGGCTCATCATGATCTCGGGGTCCTGGGATGGAGGCCCGTGTCGGGCTTTCTGCTCAGTGGGGAGCCTGCTTCCCTTCCTCTCTCTCTGCCTGCCTCTCAGCCTACTTGTGATCTCTCTCTGTCAAATAAATAAATAAAATTTAAAAAAAAGAAAAGAAATCAGATTCTGCCATTGCAAAATGCATATGGAGAAGATGAAATCATGGTACGCGCAGCGCGAGGTGGGTCCAAGCTACAGTCTAACGGAGGCACGATACTGAAACTCCAATCTGAGGGGTGGTCTGGCCTCCAATTCAGAAATATATGCAGACACGCAAGGAAGCAGCCAGCTGGAAAGTTGTTCTTTAAGCTTGCCAACAGCATGCACCTGAGGGCATGTGGAAAGCATGGAACAAAAGAGGCGGGCTTACCAGAAAGGAGCTAGTTGGTTTCCAATCCAGAGCAAAAATATCTAAAACTCCACATTTCTAAGAAAGCTTAGCATTGTTTTCAGAAATACAAATGGATTTTATGAGTGGTTCAAAGAATATGAATTATTTTTGTAGTGAAAGAAAAAGCCCATGTCAATTTTGGACAGAGATCAGCAATATTATAAGAATATATACTAAGCACGCAGAAGCTACCTTTGACTTTAGTTCATTAAAATAAATTATACCTATACAACTGTATGAATGCACAACCTTAAGATAAGCCATGCTTTTTTTCTTCCATACAACTTTAATTAAGTACATTTTTTTTCAACATTTAAAAAAATTATCTATGAGGAGCAAATGCTAAAATGAAATTTTCTGCATGCTGGCCGCTAATTCAATAATATTAGAAAGGTGAAGCTCTATTCCCTGGAAGGGAGAGGCCCTTACACAAAACATTCATTACTTCCATGTAAATTGCAAAAGTAAAGACGTTGGGTTTAGCATCTAAGCAGAAGGAAACTGTCACTTTTCATTATCAGTGGGAAAATGTTGTAATTTGCAAAATTCCCTAGCAAATTTTGATTTGACAACTCAACCTCTTTGTCAAACGTCTACCTTAATTTGTAATTTGCAACTTCTTAAGTACTATGTGGGGCCAGTGGTTCTGGGAGACTTTCTTTGAGGTAACGGCATCTTATATGGTTTGGGTTTGTTTTTTTTTTTTCCTTTTTTCTCCTTCCTGGCACTGTCTCATTAAAATGAGACTCAGACTCAGAGAACCCTGACAGACCTAAGCCCTCCAATAAAAACCGTGGTATGTCTCTCCTCTTAAATTACACAGCAGAAGTGAAGTCTGGTACATCACACATGGAAGAGAAGCTAAAGGCCAAGCTATCTGAGTTAATGAGCCAGTGCAAGCTCAGGCTCTCTAACCAGAGAGGTTAGGGACAGACAGCATGGCCACCACCAAGAAACTGTGTTTAAAATTTCAATTAAAACTGAGTCACCTCTCTGTGCACCTCCCACACTTACACTCAATACCTAGACACTCTGGGCAATGACAGAAAGGAACTCACACACATCAGAGAAAAGGCACCTAGGAAATGGGATCTGTGGCAAGCCAAGAGCCTCTCTGTGTTCGTAAATGTGATGGTAAGACAACAGGAAGGGTGCTGTGCAAGGGGAGACAGAGGTGGCCATCCTGGTATTCTAATACCCAATTTCACGTTCCACTTCAGTCTGACCCCATGAGAGCTCCTCTTCACAAGAATGACTTGGATGACTGTCCCAGAGGTGTTGGCTGCATCTAAGAGTCGTCCAGTCTCCTTGGTGCACAGGAGTTGGCAAAACAGAATCAGCTAAGGAAGCAGGGTCTTCACCATCCTTGATGGAGATGCAGTTAGGGCCCCTTCTAGGGTCTTTGGGCAAAGTGAACCTAGCAGAGTCCAGACATTGGCTGGCATGGGTTCTTCTCACATGTGAAATCTTTTTTTTTTTTTTTTTAAATAGATTTTATTTATTTGACAGACAGAGATCACAAGTAGGCAGAGAGAGAGGAAGAAGCAGGCTCCCTGCTGAGCAGAGAGCCCAATTCGGGGCTCAATGCCAGGACCCTGGGGTCATGACCTGAGCTGAAGGCAGAGGCTTAATCAACTGAGCCACCCAGGTGCCCCTCACATGTGAAATCTTAAGTCAATGCACAATGCACATGGGGGTGGCAGCAGTGGTAATTTTCACAGCTCAAAAACTATTACAGCTCATTAATTATTAGTTAACCAAAGCTTTCATAGCTCATTAGTTGCTGGTTAAATGTCAGTTAAAATGTAATATTTAATAAGAACCATGAAGATGAGAAGCAGCAACTTATAGAGAGCTTGTTACATGTCAGTCCCTACAAGAAATATTTTACATATATTTTTGTACTTGATCTTTACCACCTCAACGCAAGCGATGTATTTTTAGCTCCATTTTACAAATAAGGAAGCTGAATGTAAGGGGCTAAATTACTTGTCTGAAATGAAACAGCTAATGAGTAGTAGACCTGGGGTTCAAACCCAGTTCTGCATGATTCCAAGTCCATCCAATTATCACTTGATACACATCCAACTTATGCAATGCTTAGCTTTATTCTCAGTCACCTCTACATTGTGGAGAAGTTCCCTTCACCCCCAAATCAGGCATATTAAATGTACTTGTGTTCTCAAGAGACAATAGCATCTTGCCCAAAACTGTACGAGGTGTCACCATCATTTGTTGCCATGCCCACTAGAATTTGCCTCGACCCCTAATGATGCTACTGCATTCACTGTCATGCTAGTTTCCTCACCAAGGTATTATTTTTAAACTGCAAGTTTAAAGCTCCTACAAGCTTCTGACAACATGCAAATCAGATATTACTTTGGAGTTTTTTTTTTTAAACAAACCAGTAGGAAGATTCCAATTAAGTGCCAAAAAGTAGTCACACATACCTGTAGAACTGATTCTAATTTACACCTTAATCTTGTTTTAATACACACTGTGTGAGTCTTAGCTCAGACAGAGAGATGATCCACCCAGCAAGGGATATTAGTTCTTCCTAAGTATTTTAATTAAAAAACTGTTATAGTGAGTAGCTTCTGCAAATCGAGTATGAATGACTTAATGTATAGCGGAGTCCCGCTCTCTAGGGTATGGCCATCCAACCACCCACATTCCATCTCCTTAAGCAGATTAGGATGAGGCCTTCCATGTAAGTTTGTTTTTTCTAAAAACCCTTGAATGGTTCTTTGCTCTTGGAGTAGAGAGTAGAACAACGGAAAGAACTTCCAAGCAGAAAACACCACCACCACCAAGAGTAGCCAGCACTTATAGCACACTTACTCTATAACAAGAAATACACTCTACCCCTTGCATGAATACTCATTCTTAGAGTAGCCTCATAGGATATTATGATCCTCATTTTACAGTTGAGGAACTTGAGACTCAAAGAATGTAAACATCTCCCACTAGACACTATAAGCCTCAGAGAAAAGATTCAAATCCAAGTGTAGTGAACTCCACAGCCCATGATTTTTATCACTGCAATAGGATATACTTAACTTGAACCATTATATAACGAATCGATGCAGAGCTAATCTTTGGCCCAACAAATACCTTTTAAATACTACTAAATATCAAATTCAAAAATTAAATTAACTAAACCTTTGATATCTCGTCATGAAGGGATGGTGTTTTAAATGGAAGACAAGAACTTATAGTTCTGTGATTGAGAATAATTTCCATGGGCATATTTTTCTTTTTATCATATTCATTATGTACATGTGTGAGGGAGAAAGAGAGGGAGAGGGAGAAAAGGCAGTCACTTTCTTCTTATGCTACTTTGGAACTTTCCAGAGACAGTTTAAATCAGCTACCTAGGGCGCCTGGGTGGCTCAGTTGGTTGAGCAACTGCCTTCGGCTCAGGTCACGGTCCTGGAGTCCCGGGATCGAGTCCCGCATCGGGCTCCCAGCTCCATGGGGAGTCTGCTTCTCCCTCTGACCTCCTCGCCTCTCATGCTCTCTCTCACTGTCTCTCTCTCAAATGAATAAATAAAATCTTTTAAAAATAAATAAATAAATAAATCAGCTACCTAATTTTCATAAAACAGCCAAGTGAAATGACTCCTATTTAGACAACAGCATTCTTAACTGTCACAAAGACTCAGTAGTCTTTGTAGTAGTAGACTTGGTTTTCATGGAATCCCTGAATACCTGTGTTCCTTCCCTGCAGTTCCATACTCTTCCCACCATAAAAATCCAAATAATAGATAAAGTCATTAGAAGCTAATTAGTCTCTGAGTAAAGAAAAGACAACAGATTTGAGGAAGGAGGGAAGGAAGGAAGGAAGGAAAGAAGGAAGGAAGGGAGACAAATCATCTGAAATACTGGGTAGAGTGCATGTAAATTGTGAAGTAAATTAATTAGCTCTGCATCGATTGGTATCAAAAGTCATTAGCCCTGCACTTCGAGGAAATCCCAGGAAGCCCCAGATGTGTGTCAGGAAAGGCTGTGAACGAGATCAATCTCTGCTCTTCAACATTGATGCTTTAAAGGGTCCCCACTGTATACCTTGGCCAGAAGCATTCCAGGGGGAAGAGCTCACGGATTTATATCTGCCACATGTGTCACTGAGCACAAATACGCCTGATAAATAATTGAAGGTCAGTAAAGCAAACTCCTCCACTGTCCTCACATCACATGGGCTAAAGAACAGGGAAAGGGAGGCAAAAAAGTCAAGTTTCTTTCGTGAATTCCACTTGACATCCCACTTATCAATTAGATCTAATTAGATCTAACTGCCTAATGGAAGTATCTGCTCATTGTGTTAGGGAATCCAGGGGCTAGTATATAGGCAGCAAAGCTGGTTTGCCTCTCTCCCATATTACAGAGCCCTTTTCAAGAGTCCCTTATCTGTAATCCTCACAGATAAGCCTTCAAGGCCTTATCTGTAATCCTCACAAGAATCCTATGGTTTCTAATTTTTAATTTTTTTAATTTAATTTTTTAAATTTAAATTTAATTTAATCTTTATCTTTTTCTTTTCTTTTCTTTCTTTCTTTCTTTCCTTTTTTGAGAGAGTGAATACTGTGAAGCACCAGTGGGTAGGAGGACCAGGGGAGGGGCAGAGAGAGAGAGAGAAAGAATCTTAAGCAGGCTCCATGCCCAGCACAGAGCCTGAAGCAGGCCTTAATCTCAGGACAGTGACATCATGACCTGAGTGGAAATCAAGAGCTGGAGGCTTAACTGCTTGACCCACCCATGCGCCCCATCTTGTGATTTTTACAGATGAAGAAATTGAGGCCTTGGGACAGAGCACCATTTATCACAGCCACAAAGCTAGTGAGCAGTAGACCTGGGATTTCATTCATTTACTTTAGAGAGAGAGCATTAGCAGAAGGGGCAGAGGGAGAGGGAGACTCCATGCTGAATGTGGAGCCTGACGCAGAGCTTGATCTCACGACCCTGAGATCACAATCCAAGCTGAAACCAAGAGCGAGATGTTCAACCAACTGTGCCACCCAGGCGCCCCAATTTTAGCATTTTAAATGAAAAAGGTGGACACAAATACAGCTCAAATAACTAACAAATAATGATTATCAACAACTCTACATCAAAAATCTTCAAAAAACTTAGATGAAATGGTCAAATATCTAGAAATGTGTAAGTTACCAGGATGGGCATAGGAAATAAATTTTATTTTTATATAAAAAGAAGCTTATATAGTTCCATAACTATTCAAGCATTAGAAGTGTTCATTAAAAATCTTTTTGCAAAGAAAACACCATGTCAGGGGACTGTACAGGCAAGTTTTTCCACACTTTCAAGGAAGAGATCATTCCAATTCCATGCAAAATTTTTCCAGATGATAGAAAAAAAGAACTTATTCCCCACTGATTCTATAAGGTCAGTATAACCCTACTAAGACCAGACAAAAACACCGTAAGAGAGAAAAATTACAGCCTCCTTTCACTCATAAGTACAGATATAGATCATTCTTCTTAGTAGCATACTGTTATAATCCATAAGAAACTTGATTTCCAATACCTAAGTACCATTGTTAACATTTTAGAAGGATCACATTAGCTTCAGAACATACCAATTTCCTAGCTGTATGACATAAGAATGTTACTTAAGCTCTCAAAAACTTAGTATCCTCCTCTACAAAAATGGTGTTTCATACTATCTACCTAATTCTGGGATAATAAATGAGGTCAATAATAGAAAGCCCTTAGCTCAGAGTATGGAAGTAACAATAAGCAATAATAAGTCATAGCTACTATTTATCAAGTGCTTAGTTCGTTGGCTGAGTGTTCTTACAAACAAAAACCAAAATGAAACAATTTTCCTTGAATGTTCACAACCTTGAGTACTATTCCCACTTAAGGAATGAAGTAACTGAGTCAAGAAGAATCTCAACTTGCCCAAAGTTACAGAATGTGTAAAAAAGCCAAGTTAATATAACAACTGTGTGCAGTCTGGACACTGGCATATGGTGGGCACTTCAAGTTGGAGGTGATTTGAATAGCTGCTTTTGGGGACACAGCGCTTCCTCTGAGAGGCACTCTAGTTCCTTCCACAAGGCATGGGATGTGTTCACCTTTTTGGGAAAGGTAGTTTTCAGGTTGGGTTTGATTTGTGACCTGTGAGATTAAATTGCAGCCTTTCTAATGGAAAGGTTTCAGAGGGCAGGAGTGAGTGATACATTGTCATTTATCCAACCCTGCGTGGGGAACCTTGAACGTTAATGAGATCAGACATGTCATGGCAGCTCCCTCCACTACTGCCACAAATTCTAGGTCAGAAGAATTTTTTGTTTGTTTGTTTTCATTCTGGCCACTTCCCTGCCCACCTGGAACTCTCTGCCAGGTTCCTAAGAAATAAGATTTATGATAATTTATCTTAGGCAAGGCTTGTGGCTTTATTCCATTAAGGTTATCAAGAATGTTGTCAATATCCATTTCATATTTTCATAGGAAAAGATTATTCACACAAATAATGAATCTAGAAAAATGAATGAGAGTTCTCAATTGGGAGAAAAGCTGAGTGGCAGGAAACATGAGGCTTGGGAACTCTGATGGCTTGAAAAATCAGAGGGGAAGATAGAGTGTTTCATTCTATTCTTTCCCCAGAGAAGTTTACCTATCCGTTAGACATAGAGAATTAACAAAGATTTAAGAATCAATTTGCCCTCTACATGTGGAAAACACCATCTCATTAAAGATTATAACATGACATCATCTATTACTATGCTGTGCAAGGTGATTCTCTTGCATCTTAAGAGACTTTATGCTTGTCTTTGTACTACTGGTACCTTAGAAAGGAAATCAGCAAGGATGCATTTCTCACCATTTATGTCTATAGTGATACTGGGAACTGTGAACATTAACATATTTTCAAGAAGCCTGAGACAGAGAAACAAGATGGTGAGAGAGGGTTTTGAAGATGACTGGATATTAAAAAAAAAAAAATTGAGCTGAACATTCAGGTACCACCTGCTGTACCATTCAGTTCTCCTAGTTTTCTCTAGGGTCAGAGCTTCATGTCTGGTTGGCTCAGCTGAATAAGTATCAAATTATTTCTGTCTCCAACAAGGCTTTGAATCAACCTTGGAGAGAGGTAGATAATGCTGAAAGAGTGAAGTGGGTGGATGGTGAACATTTGAGACATTTGTTCATTTGACCCAAGTGCAAATACATTATAAAAGACAGAGGGTATGGGAGTTCTCAAAATCCATCCATCAGTGAAAAGGCAAAAATGGTGATTTCTTTCCATCTTCCCCTCCCTTTCCCTGCTGAAGAGAGATGACAGCATCCAAGGAGGAGATGGTGAGAAGGAAAGGCATCCTGTGGAGGTCCATGCTCAATGGGAGCATGTACTGTAGCTGAACATATAAGACAGCATGGGGAGGGCACCTGGATGGCTCAGTGGGTTAAGCCTCTGCCTTTGACTCAGCGGGGAGCCTGCTCCCCCCCAACCCCCATTTGCCTCTCTGCCTACTTGTAATCTCTGTCTGTCAAATAAATAAATAAAAATCTTAAAAAAAAAAAAGTGTGGGGAGGGGTTTCACCCAGAAATCAGGAGAGTGGTGTGTGCATTGTTTGAGGGAGCAGAGAAGAGCGGATGAGGGGGGCAGAGGTGATGGGCAGGGAAGGATGGCAGAAATTTAGGAGATTGTTTATACTGAGCAAATAAGTGTATATATAGAGAGAGAAGACAACGTGAGCCAGGTTTCTTATTATCTGCAAGGGCATTTATAAACATGGAAAGGGAAAAGGAGTAAGATTTGTTTTGAAGAGTTACATTTGAATGAGTATGAACTCATGGTGGGATGTATATGTACCCATGCATGCCCATGCACATAGATATGATACACGCATATGGAAGTATGTACACATGTATTTCCAAGCTCTGTGTGTTGAGAGGACTTCCCAGGATCCATGAGCACGCCAAGTACCTGGATGTTAGTTTCTAAAACTATCCTCCACTGAAAGGAACCATGGTTGTTTGGAAAAATAGCTGATTCTAAGACAGGATAGCAAAAGTATAAAATGATCCTGGAACTTCTTATTTGGTACCAGAGAGTAAGGAAATGTTCACATAATGATGAGAAAACCTGGGAAACACCAACATGACCAGGAGAACCAGTGAAAGGATGGGTCATGAGAGTGTGCCTTCTCTGTGATGCACTGAGAAGATCTCAGCATCACCTCTGCAGAATTTCTGCAATGGATGCACACAAGAATGCATGAAGATACAGACAGAGGGTCAGCTTATGGGGAAATGTGAGATAAGACTGAGAAACGGATCCAGATCAAAAGAAACTATGAACTATAACCCACATTCCAAATGGGATCCTGGATCACCAAAGAAAACGAGTCATTGTTGAGACATTTGACAGAATCTAAATGGAGTCTATGGATTGGATGACAGTGTGTAACAGCACTGATTCCCAGCTGGGGGAGTTTTTATAATAGTTATGAGAGGACAGTCCTTGCCTTAGGATGGTAAACTGATATATATGTAGGGACTGGGGGTGGGGGCATCATGTAAGAAGAATATCTCTATTTGAGAGAGAGAGAGAAGGAAAATAAATGCAGTGACCTCTTAAAAGTTGGGTAATTTGGGTAAAAGGAATGTGACAGCTCTTACCATTCTTCTATAGGTTTGCAACAGCTTCAAAATTAAAAACAAAACAAAACAAAACAAACAAACAAAAAAACAAATAAAAAACAACAATCCTGAAAGTGCTGAGCTCTGAAAAAAAGGAAACAGCATACATTTCACAGAAAGATTACATCATATACGGTTAGAATATCTTCTGTGCTTTTTAAGAAGTACAGATCCTAAAGAAGATCCTTTGTTGGACAGAACTGGTAAGGAGGATTGTGAATGACAGTGAGCGTTGGTGATCTGGATGACTTCAGAGAAGAAAAAAAAAGAGAGATTCATTGTAAGAGAAGGAGGAGAGGGTAATTAAAAAAAAAAAAAAAAAAGCTAGATATTGAGAGAAAGCATGTGCACACACCCATACAAAGAATCACCACCAGGAAAAGAACCAGTAGGAAAAGAAGAATGCTAAGGAAAAGTGGAATAAATTCTGGTGAAGAACATAGTCCTTCCATTATTCCAAGGCACTGTCAATAACATCCACATTATTCATCAACACCATTAGGACAGACACCGTGGGCTACCTTGTTTGATTTAATGGTAAGCATAAGGCTGATCGGAGGACAGGTACTGAGGGAGCAC
Organism: Mustela nigripes; assembly: GCF_022355385.1. NCBI lineage: Eukaryota > Metazoa > Chordata > Mammalia > Carnivora > Mustelidae > Mustela > Mustela nigripes. Next base: position 27,974,377 of record NC_081558.1, read on the forward strand.
AGGGAAACCCAGAGTGGACAGGTACATTTGGGTTTCAGATGAAAAGTGAGATGAAACATATACCTAAAACCTAAATCCTCTAATACATGGTACAAAGGAATCCGACTGAGCCTCCCGAGAGTGGCAGATACAGTATGAAAGGACTTCAAAGGATGGAACGAAAGAGAACAGTCAAACTCCTTGAGCTCCCACTCTGGACTAGGTCCTTTGTATCTACTGTCCCATTATTCCTCACAGTGTGCTCAGGAGGTGGAAATTCAATACAGGAACTGCAAGGTATAGAGGTTCAACTCCAGACCAAGTTCCCCCAACTAGTAAATGGCAGAGCCAAGGTTTGACAACAAGTTCATCAGACACCAAAGATCATTTTGATTCCATTACAGTAGGCTGCCTTCTGCCTTACCACGCTCTGATGGAGAAAGCTTTGTGGAAGACGCGAGCAGGGTTGAGGTAGGGTTTGACCAGCTGGCAGGAAGAGAAGGATGAACTCCTGACAGAAGGTGAAGGAACTGCCAGCACATGGAGATGAGGAAGCCGGGTGGGCAGTGCAACTGATTTCAAAGATGGCTAAAATACAAGATGACCCATTCTATGGCAAGTATGGATTCCAAGCCCACATGCAAAGATGAGGGGGGTTAGAAAGACTGAGCCCTTTGGTGATGCTGACTGGTGGGCTGCGGAAGAGAGAGTGCTGGCGACACTTCTATGTCCTGAAGTTTAGGGTAAAAATCCACTGTGCACAGACTCACAGGGAAACATTTATTTTCAGATATCGTTCAAGGTAAGCAATGCCTGAAGGACTGGATGTGCCAACTTTCAAGGTGCTATTTTTGAAACTGCAGAACCTCCCAGTTGGGATACATTTTCTGAAAATTTTCCCCATCATTATTAGCCCTTCTGCCAAATAATCACATCCCTAAAAATATTTCCTCCTTGATAATGCACAAATGAGGTCTCTTCATGGAGGAGGAGCAAGGCAAAGAAGGTGATGAATTGCAAATCAATCATAATTTATGCAGATATTATACTGAAAACTATATTCATCACCTTTTCCAAAAAGTACAAGAATTTCCTTTAAGTACAAGAAGGCTATTTTCATAAATTGGACCATAATTTACTTCTCTAATCAATGTATTTTATGCCCAAAAGTCAAACAGTAAATGATGCAGTTAGGATAGGAATTATGAATGGGAAGAAAATGGGACATGGTATTTAAAAAAGAAAAAAAAAAAAGAATAAAACAGGCACATACATTTTCTATGGCTGTAGTTCTGCTTTTTTAAGTGCTTTTTTTTTTTTCAAAGGACTTTGTGATGTAATTGGTCCTAGTCATGCTGAGTATGAACACAAAAACGCCAAATTATCATGAGATGCATTTGGGAGAAAAATGGCCATTGGTGCTCAACGTTCCTGGCAGCTACAAATATGTGAGTAAATGAACAGAGCTCTATGTTCCATAGCCCAGTCATCACAGTGACCAGCATCAGAAAACAAATGGTCTTCCAGCAGAACTCAGTTGTTACTTATCTGACTTGCCTATCTCAAATGTCTTTTTTTTTTTTTTGGTAGCATCCTAGTTGTAAAGGAGCAGACTAAGAAAAGTTCAAAGGCCTCGACTCTGGGGATTACTGACTCGGTGTTTAAATATGCATGCCTGAGGCTAGTTTCCTCTAAAGCAAATCCTGATATAAGATTGGGAGGGCAGGCTGATTTGGAAGGTGATTCCAGAAAGCACCAGTCCGGGAATGGGGAACTGAGGTAGAGGAAGGAATACATACACCAGATGTGTTATGTTTAATGGGCTAGAGGGACTGAATCCCACTGAGAGACAGCGTACACACGTTTCAGACTTACTCCACCACAGGAGCGAGGGAAGGTGGGTACTTATCCACTAACTTCATTTAGTCGTATGTGATGACTGTGACCATGTGGAGGTAGGGTAGCAGAGGATGGCATTTCCAATCAATTCTGCACTGCCCACTGGCAGAGTGGATAGCATCGGTGGCCAGCCAGAGCATCATGGTATTAACAGATGGAAGCCAAGGGTCAGTACGTAGTGGGATGATCACCGTCCACAGGTATATTGGCAGCATCTGCTGCAGATCTTTTAAGAGGCAATGCTGAGAAGCCTGGGCCAACACTTAATTCCAAGCCAAAAAGCACAAGTGTGTACGTGCGCGCACACCCACATACCCACACTCTTTAGGATAAAGTCTTATTAAGCATCAAATAGACCATCAGACAGCCATTTCAAGACCTGCTCTGAGGTGTACACCGGTGCTCAGACTCTTCTAATGCTCATCAGTGTCTCAAAGACTAAGTCATCTAAGTTATCTGCCCCTTGGTCTAATTATCTGCTCAAAGGACCCAAAACGAAAGGGGAAAGTCAAGACATTGCCATGAGTAGGAAGAGTGATTGCAACGTATAACTTATTTACTGTCATGTATACCCATGGCACCCTATACATCTCCTTTCATTAGCTTTCATTACATTCGTAATTATTTATTTTTTATTATCTGTCTTTCCTGAGAGGCCATAAACTCAGTGGGGCTAGAGACCATGCCTGATTATTCAAAGCTCTATTCCCTGTCTAATACATAGTAGAAACTTGATCACTGAGTACTTTTGAGGGCAGGAATAAAGGAACAAATGAATCAGGTTATTACCATCATCCATCAGGCAAAATGAATTACACGGCCGAGGTGCTCGACCACTGTTATATATGAGGTAACTTCCTACAAATTAGAAAATGATGTTCTCTTCTTTGGGCAGATAAAGCCCTGAGCCAGGGGCTCACTGTTTAACAAAAGGAATGCAAACTGGAATTCAGCCCTGGCTCACCCATTATTAGGATGCCCATGGTAGTCATAAGAGCTGTATACTCATATTTCTGGTTTTTCTTCTTCCTTGGAGTAAAAGTAATGTCCCTGTTCCTGTGAAATTAGATGTGGTCACATGGCCTGCCAGAGCCATGTGAGCCAACTTCTAGGTGGAGGCCTCTGAGAGTGTACAATATTGCCTGACTTGCCATATTCCTTTCCCTTTGCCAGGGTAACAGTAATATTTCAGATGGTAGAACAATGAATCATCCTATATCCCTAAAGTGAAGATGCTATATTGCAGAATGCCCTGCTAATCCTCAAAGAACTACAGCATAAGGTAGAAAGTCACTTTTATTTTTTATAAATAAAAAAATATTTATAATATTTGTTTGTTACTGCAGCACACTTCGCTCATTCTGACTGACACTGTGCACAACCAGCAGCTCTCTATTTGGTGACCCTGGGTAGGTTTATATAACTTGCACATTCTCTCCTCTCGTGAACTTCCCTGCATACCACACCCTCCTGCATGCATTCTCCTCTCTTCACATGCATACAACAGAAACTCTAATAAGAATTGCTTTTCTATGTAGGAAAGAAGATGGAGAGCTTAACCATGTCTGCCAACAGCGGCCCTTCTGAAATCATGTGAAAGAGAAAAAAAAAAATGCTGCATGCTGTTCATTTAGAAGGGAGGCCTAATTCGTCCATCCTCATGTAATCTCAAGAGCAATTTCTACACCATCAAGGACACCACTCCCCAGGGGGTCAGAGCTCCAGGCTCATAATTAGTTGTACTACTACTACTATCACTGCTAATTAATGGTCGATGTTCAGCTTAAATTGAATCCTGCCCATTTCTGACTCCTACACTGTAAGTCAAATACAGTTCCCATTTCCAAATTCTGCACTTCATCTTAACAGCATAATTTTATTTAAAAAAATAAAGAAAAAAATTAAATCAAGGAAGAAATGACATTCCCCAAACTAGTTAGTTGGGTTATCAAAATTAAAAGCATAAAAAATTAATAACATGGGATTAGTATTATTATAGAAATACATTCAATCTTATATTAAAATACAATTCTTTTAAGCCATGGCTGTCACAGTTAAAATGTTAATAGTATTTAAACATAAATCCTTCTCCCCATGAAGCAAGAATCATTGTGCAGGCACGTTAGCTATTCTATTCACTTTAGAGATGCTGCCTGGTAGAGCATTTTAATGTAAGCCTTGTCAGTGTTAATCCTGATGTCTGATGCCGAGATGTGTGTTATATTACTTTACGTAACTGAAAAATGGGAAGCCTTTATGTCGGATTACAGGCTGAAATAATGACCTCCTCTCGGAAGCGGGGCCTGGGGTATAATGAGGTGCCAAATGGGATTCTAGGTTGGAGCTTCTGCAAGACTTGAAAGGAGCCAGGTCTTTTGTTCAGACATATTCAATCACTAACAAAATGCGTTTGCCCCTTGCTATCTACTTCAGGCTCACTTTAAAGAAGAGTAAGCATGAGAGACAGACTTGATTCATGAAGGGTTGGCCAGCCAAGAACTGGACTTGGGTAGACAATGGTGGGAATATACCAGGCCACTTCTTCATTGCCATAACCAAGAGCCTAGTGAAACAGTGTTCAAGATGTGATCATGGAGTCCAAGGTCATGTGCAAGAACCAAAGGCTCCCCAGGGGCTGGATCAGGGAGAGAGAGACCCAGTGGGTTCAGTGTCTTCTTATTGTAGTCAGAGAAGTGCCTCTTATATCTGTTTCATATATCCGTATTGTCTTAATGATGGCTTATGAAATATGGTTCTACTCTTAAAAGAATTCACGAATTCCACAAATATTTACTAGGCACAAATAATAAACCTCTAAATAAATGAGATAATTTCAGCAAGTGATAGATGGTATACAGGCAAGAAGGCCTAATTATGGGATGGAAAGTGTGTGAGGTAAGGGCCACATTCATATGTGGTGAGACCGAGAAAGCCTGGCTGGGGGGTGGAAATGGAGTTGGACCTGTATAAACAGAAATAGTCCATCATGTGAGATCTAAAGAAGAAATATTTCAGGCAGAGGAAGCAGCCAGTACAAAGACCCCGTGGCAGGAAAAAGCTCTTATTTCTAAGAAGAGAAAGAGGGCACTGTGACTCTAATCTGGGAAGAAAAAAAAAGAGGCATAAAAAAGGTGGGGGCGGGGCAGACCAAGCAGAAGTCATTGTCAGGTGTACGGACCTTTGAAAAAAAGGAGGCATGACAAAATCTAAATTCTAAAGTCTTCTACCCCATGGGAAATAGACTCTTAGGGTTCAGAATATAAGTAGACTTAAAATTTCTCACACAAGAGAACATGAGGGCCTAGAAGAGAAAAGTAGTTGTGAAGATGGTAAAAATTATTTGGACTTGGAGTATGTTTAACGGTACATCTGACAAGAAGCCATGGTTTGAAACCACTAACCACAATTTGAGAAGGGGAGGGTGGAATCATGTTGCAGGTAGGGAAGGCGAGGAGGTGGGGTATAATGCTCAAACAGAAGACAACTGCCACTTCTACCAGACAGCTTGGCTCAATGGCTTGCCAAGGACAAACACAGTGTTCCTGGGTGGAGACCTGAAAGTTCTGTCATTGTCCTTCAACGACTTCGCTCTTGCTCTGTGATCCGTCCAAGAACTTTAGGTCAGTCTTGAGACTAAAACCCAATCATTTTATACTCTCAGTTAATTTTAGGCTCCGTGAATAAAATTGGTCTCTTTTCGTGTCTAGATTACCTGTTCTCTCCCTTCCCTTGCAGGTGGCCACAAACAAAATGATCTCTAAATTTTTACTTCCTATGACAAATAAGGGGTTAGCGAACTTCATTAATGTGAGGGCTGTATCTTTTTCCCTTTTGCAACCACCCCATATAAATAGCCTCTAATTAGTTAAAAGACTCAACCAATTATACCATCAGAACAATGTATGGTAAAATCTGATAGCTCTAATTATCTTAATAATCAGCAGAGCCACTCTCGACCTAATAAGAGGATGAGTCATTAATGACAGTTTATGAAGATTACCCTCTTCCTCTTTGTTTGCTATGCAGTTTGCCCTTTCCATGTTAAAATCTGGACATACTTTCTACTTGAATTTAAAAAGGGTGATTTCTAAGAAGCTCCTGCAGGAAGACAAGATCAAAACATAAGTAATAACCACATTTATTCTCAATTAATATCACAGTGAATTTATTACAGAACACATAATTAAGTTATAAGTGAAATCTTAGGACAGAAACTGCCCCCCTTTTAAGATTTCTCACTCCCCATACACACTAGAATGAGAGGAAACATTTTCTCATTCTGGACCTAAATCACTCCTGAAACAGTGATTTCACTTGCTTTTCATGTAATTTGCTTTATTTGGGGATTACCTTATCATACACCCTCTTTCCCCCCGCCTCCTGGTGTGATTGCTTCTAGAACGAGAGGGAAATCTATCAGTTTCATTTTTTCGGTATGCTTCAGCTTGAGAAAACTATGTAATTCAAAACTGGCTGAGGGGTGCCTGGGTGGCTCAGTGGGTTAAGCCTTTGTCTTCAACTCAGGTCATGATCTCAGGGTCCTGGGATCAAGCCCCACAATGGGCTCTCTGCTCAGCGGGGAGCCTGCTTCCGCCTCTCTGCCTCTCTGCCTGCCTCTCTGCCTACTTGTGATCTCTCTGTCAAATAAATAAATAAAATCTTTAAAAAAAAAAAAAAAAACTGGCCCAAAGTTTAGAACGAAATATCACATATCATATACTCCTTGACCTTTGAGAGTTTTACTCTAAATATACATACAAAATCCTCCCCATACCTTCACCAAAGGGTATAAGATAAACCATTTTGTGGTTAGCATCCCAAGTCATAAGATAAACCTATTTGTGGTTAGGATGAAGGGTGGGGAGGCAGCTTACAGTGTGTCTCTTCAAAAGCTTTTGGATATGGTGAAGAAACAGATTCCAAGAAGTATGTAAGGACAAAGGTCATTCAAAGAGCTGGTGACAGTCTTGAGACTAAAACCCAACATATCTTACTCTCAGTTAATGCTCTTTTATGCTCAGTGAATGAACTAATGCAGAAACGCTTCAGAAATAACTTATATCTCTTTTCATTATGTTTTGCCACTACAAGGACTGAACATGGTCTTAGCAAAAGAGCTAATTTCAATATCAAAAAAAATAATAATCTTCTCAAAGAACCAAGCGATTCGTCAAGTGATCCTTCTTATGTCTGCATTTCAGGACACCAAAACACCAGTCCTCTGTACAAACATGCTTTCTGGATTCTAAAGCAGGGAGATTAATGTTCTTCCATTTCCTAGTCACAGTATAATCAGTATGAAGGAATAAGATTAGTGTTATGTTATTTCCACACACACAAAAATTTCTCAATGTGACTGTCAGTGTATGTGTTTCAAAATGATAATGGGGAATGCTTTAATACAAGGTATTGCTTCTTATCTATGGATTGTGAAAAGAAAATTAGCTCACATATCCCTTGATATAGGAAGCACATATGAAAACATGAATTACACCATCTTGCTATCAATACTGTTTTGCTAAAAGTCAGTTTATGGCTCAGTCCCAAGCACCACAAGGCTCACAGTGCAATTGCTCTGATAGCAACTCAGAACTTTAAACATATATTACTCTTGCTTTCAAACCAACCAATATTAGAATCTCTACTCCTTAACTCCATGGCATTCAGAAACTCAAAATGATGTCCTTTAGACTCTGCATCTCTTGAATCCGATTTTCTATGGGTGTTGGGCTAATTTCTTGCTCAGCTTGGGGTAGAGGAGCCTGGAGGAGGAAATAGATGTGTTTAGCCATTTTTAGGCTTAAATTACACCAGCTCAGTGAGTCCAGATTGAAGGAGGAGGAGAAGAAGAGAAGAGAAAAAAAATGATCTTCCTACTGTTCTTATATAAAATTCCAGGAAAAGAGCTTAATTGACTGTTCAATCAGATGCTCACTCCTTAGATCAGTCACTGTGGCCAAGAGATGGTATACCTTGATTACCTATGCCTGGTCATATCCCCATTCTGTGGCTGGGAGCAGAATATTCTGCTGTTGTCTTTTCTTAAATATTTCATTCTTGCATAGGTCTGGCTGAGAACTTTATGTTTCATATTGGCATACTATGTACTGATATGGACACCATGAACAGGAGATGTGTCAAAACCATATGATGTGTGGGGAAAATGTTATCCAGTGAAAATGGGTCACTATTATTGGGAATCATTGAAAGTTATGCCTGGAAGACAGAAACAACAGGTGTCCACGGCTGTTTCAAATGAGTTTATTAAGAAATCAAAGTCTGTGTCCTCTTTTATATTATACCTTAATTCCAAAATTAAAAGTAAAAGGGTTTCCTCCAACCAACAAGGTCAAATAGGTCAGTTCCTTCTACCAGATGAGCCAAGAAGAATGAGCAATACATAAGGGTCTCTCAGGTCACTCTTTCTTTCATGTTTAAATTCCATAATAACTACAACCATAGTTGATAAATTTTCTAACTTAGATACCACATTAAGGAAAAAAAAAAAATACCCTTCATCGGGTTGCGTTCAATGCTGAATGCCTGCATTTTCATGTACTAGTCATTGTCCCAACCTTTCATACAGTACTTTTTTTTTTTTAACTTTCTATCTACGTTTACCAGATGAAAGTAGCCTACTATATAATTCTTAGGAGTTTTTGTTCATTTTCCTATTCTAAGTCAGTTTGGAGTTTTCTTCTGGAGTAACATTCATCCCAATGATAGCTGCCATTTTTTGCCTACTAGTTATTAAATTCTGACTGTATTTAGTATTGCCTACATTATCACTCATCTTCATACCAGCAATTATTATCTTCTCCATTATAATAGTAGGGGAAACTGAGCCTTATAGAGCTCAAAGTGTTGCTCAAGGTCATGCAACTGAGAAGTGGTATAGCCTGAAGCCAAACTCTTCTCTGTGCACTACCAAGTCACTGCTTTTAACTCTAGGCTCTATTCCTGCCTTTCTGTCTACCAAGTACTTCATCTCTCTCAGGTACCATGGCAAACACTACCCATGCATGGCCTCATTTAACTCCCACTTTATACTTAGAAGATACAGGTTTGCATTCCCATTTTACAGGTGAGGAAGTTGAGGCACAAAGAAATTAATCCACAGACCTAAGTTATCTAACAATTACTTCAAAAGCTCAGATAGTTTTGTATATGAATCTCTTATGATGCTCATTTGGTTTCATTTTGTTCAACCCAGTCTTAATAAGCACTCTGGCTAAAATCATCTTATTGTGAAAAATAGTTAAAAAAAAAAAAATAGAGCCGTCTCATAAGGACGAGGACTGTCTCCATTCTTCCGGAGCTGATTCCTTTTGGCAGTGGGTAATGCGAACTCAGTCACATTCAAGGAAGCTTGCCTTGCCTTCTTTGACACAATAACAGTAGAGTGGATTTCTGGAAGTAGAGAGCTACCTAACAAGGAAGGAAGAAACTGCAAGGTGCAAATGACTAATCTCTTGTCACCTGCCTGTAAAAGTTTCATGTATATGTCCTAAAAAACCAGAAACAGGGGAGGCTGCCTCTAGTTTGAAAAGATTCCAGATTTCAAAAGTTCTGGGTACTAAGGGAAAGGTCATTTGTTACCCTGCTTTTGCTAGAAACCGACACGAACATGGGCACACGTGATTCTTCCGTATCGGTGCTTCTCAAACTATGTGCAGTGAAGGACGTGTGTGTGTGTGTGTGTGTGTGTGTGTGTGTGTGTGTTTCTCTCTAATTATGGCTGACGGGTACACTGCCCTAGTGTGAATAACAAGAGACAGCTGACACCACAGCTGATTCACCACATGAGTATGACCACACTCACATTGGTCTTGCCCTTATTCAATAAGACAAGTCCACTGATCATGCAGGTTAATGTCACGGTGATGTCAAATCATGACAGAGTTTCTCATCCCAGACTGGTATCATGCATTTCTTTGCGACTAGCACTGATCCTCCAATGACTCCGTTTTAAGTTGCCCTGCTCCATAATTTTAGACCCAGGAGCAGCAAACCCCATGCAGAGTGGCAAGGACGTGTACATGCTGCAAAGGAAACAACCATGGCAGCTACCAAAATGACTGTTTCTGGACCTAGTTTAGGCAACAGCAGATAGACCAACACTGTAAATGTTTTCATATCTTATAGAGACCCACCTGCATTTTTCTGTGTGTACTATTAATAATAACTAATATTTGTAGGATATTGCAGTTTTCAAAATGGTTCTTATATGTTAGCTAAAATAGTCCCACTGCAACCTGTGAAATATCTCTACCCTAGCCGAGCCCCCGTTCCATAAGAAAGGAGTTGAAGCTGAGTATTTGTGTAACAAACCCAAGTTTACATAGTCAGCTTTAGAGCCTAGCAAGGATGATGCCAACGTTTCATCTGATTTGCCAACTCTGAATGATGCGATGATGATGGCCAGGAGGGTAGGTGGCCCTCCTGTATGTGGGCTCAATATTAAAAGTGTCTGATAGATTAGCAATATCTTCCAGGTCAGACTCCATACCCTGCATTCTCTTGGATAGATTCCAATCTAGGGACACTGATTTCATTCTCCAGGTACTTTACCACTTTACCAAGAGCTGATTCTCCCAAGGATCCATATCAGAAAGAGAGAATCTACCAGAACAATAAATAGAGAACCCCGGGGCTACAGTGTATGCTCATTCTGATTGTTTCACTGCGGTCACCTACTCTCCTGCCCAGCCTCGAGCTGATGCTTTCCTCCTCCACTACTGATATTTGGTCAGCTTTCTTGCACAATGTAGGATATTTTGCAGCATCCCTGGGCTCTACTTTCTAGATGCCAGTAGCAATCTTGCCCCAAGGTGACAACCAAAAATGTCTCCAGATATTGCAAATGTCCCCTGGAGGGCAAAACCAGCCACTGAGAACCACCGGTACAACGCAAATGGATTTCTTTTCATTCTATGAATACCATGCGAATAATTGCTTCTGTACTTTCAATTATATTTTATATTGTTTCCTTTTTAAAAAATTTCTCAGCTTCCTCCTTCTCTTCCCTGCTAGCTTCCCTAACCCATCAAAATTCTTGTCATTCTTCAAGATGATCGAAAAACCTACCCCAGTGAAAGGCCTTTCCTGATCAATCTCTTATGGTTTTCGACCCACTTTGCACCTGGTCTGCATCTACCCACTCATGTGAGTGAAGTTCATATTACCAGCAGGATCCTATTGGCTTATTTCTTCCCAAACTGATTGTAGGCTTTGCAGGGGATCACAATCCTTACTGTGATGCAGTAACACTTAGCACAATGTCACCCATGTTGATGGGTAATTAGAATTTATTGAAATTAAGTAAAAAGAGATTGTTTTTTTTTTCCCTAGAACCTTCTGTGGGCTTCTAGACTCCAGTTAACAGAACTTTCTACTGGCCTTCAGTAGCCACACAAATCCCTAGTAATTTAATCTAGTCTTCTCACGTGGAGAGGGATGAAGAGTGTCCCTCCCAACCCCAGCTGTGACAACAACAGATGACTCTGGACAATGCCAAATGTCCCTGGGAGGTGGGGAATGGCAGGAAGGGGTGGGACACGAGGAGGACAGACACAACAAAATTGTCCAGTTGAGAACCACTGTCTAGGGTGAGGTACAGTTTAACACGAATGTCCCAAAGACATTATTAATAGCACCTTCTACCCCTTTACCTCAAATATGTCCCAGTTGGGAAGACAGAAGACGGAAGACACTACATCCCTACCTACATCTCCTGAGGCATTGACCTTGCTCTCTTTTCATGCCGATTCAGGAGTGAAGCAACATAGGAGTCTGAATCCTTCTGCCTCCAAGGAACACATTTTTGTGGTGAGAAGATCTCCTCTTTAAAGAATATAATTCTCTCTACTCCCTTCATACATGCAGCTCTGGGAGATAAAATCAGCACAGCCTCTCTGCAGGGAAATGTAAAGGTCATAAACTATCTCTGCCTCCCAACAAAAGAATCGCATAATGTTTACAGCTTTTCTCAAACAGTTGTGCATTCCTTAGGTATCCTTCCATGTCATGCTAACCCCAAATGCCTCAAAAACAAGTTCAAAGCATTCAAGTTCTTTGACCCAGCTTCTTCTGTAGCCCAGAAACAATTGTGTTGCACACATTAACACAGGGGGCTCATTCTCTACTCATAGGAGATGTCAGAACACCTGGTTCAAAAGTTCAAAAGAAAAGTTTAAAATGAATCAGCAGTTTTGACCAGTCCAGTGGTATTCTCCAGCTTTACTGTCTATCAGAATCACCTATTGAACCAGAGACTGCAGAATACCCTCCTCTCAGATCTCAGTAGGTCAGGGACAGAACTCATCATCTGCATCCCTAACAAGTTCCCTGGTGATGCTGTTGCTGCTGGTCCAAGGCTCTAGAAGATGCCAGCTGCTCCCTGCTTATCCCTTCAGGGATCGAAGCATTCCATACCAGGGAATGGTTTGGGGAAAGAAAGAAGGAAGTTTAGGAGTCTTAATCAGACTGCTTGCACAGCTGTTTGTGTTTCAGCTAATCAGAAGAAAATTGTTCCCCACCGACCTGTGCTGGGCACCACACTAGGCACTGGAGATGCAACAGTGCCTAGAGCAGGACAGACACAAACTCTTCTCACTGTACTGCCCCCCCACCCCCCGCAGCCAGTTTCCCCTTTAAGAGATGAAAACGCTCCTGTGGGCTCCCATTCCATTCTTTCTAGTACTCTGTTCTATTTATCAACTGCTAATCAGCCACTTCAATCACTCTCCAAATCCCCCTAAGACAGGTCCCATTTTTCAAAAGCAAAACCAAAGAAGCCTGGATGACAAAACAGAACTGAAAACCCAGAGTTTCTAGAGGCATCTCCTATTTCGGCAAGTGTTCCTTTTTTTTTTTTTTTTTTTTTTTTTCTTCTCCTGTGACTGATCATTTCACGGGAAACTCTTATGGGTATGGCCCATCCCAGTCTCCTCTGCCCATTAGTTCCCTCTGGAGAAGGCAGGGGCACGAGTTTATTTCTCATTTGCTGCAGGTCCTGCGAAGAGCAGTGTTTCACTCCAGCACTGATAACCGAGTGTGAAGGTGCCTCAGACTTCTTTCTAGGGAACAATAATTCAGACTATGATTTAGGACGTTTCTTTTCTTCTGTCACTGTCACCAAGGCCTGAGGGAAAGCAATCTACATTCTCGTTGACCTCTGAGGCAACTACTGGAGGTGTCAGCCATTTCTCCTTAACTACTCCTCACTGTTTACTCTTTAAGAGTTTTCATCTCCCAGGACTGCTCTGGCTTGCCTCTTCATCATCATTTGGGAAGGTGAAGGAAGTGTCGGCCAAGGCACTCTCATTGGAGTCATCAAGACTCTTGTCTCATGCTGGGCTCTTTGTGGGGCTATTATTTTTGTTTGGGGAATAGGGAAAATGCCCTGTGATTTGTAATCCCTCCTGTGCAGTGAAGGGGAAGCCGATAAAATAACAATGTTTTTGTGATACTAGGAGCATTCAGATGGCTTTGTTACTCTCAGTTTTTAGGGGAAAAAAAAATTTTTACCTTCTTTCCCAACCAAAAATTTGTTTTAGAGACAGTTATTTGTTGGTTGACTTCAAATGCCAGGGACCTAACAATGGTTTGGCAGCAGAGGGGGACTCATTTTGTAAGTATTCTGCTAGGGAAAGACGGCTCATGACATGGTTTCCTATGGTGTCCCTGGTTCACATTCATATGTATTCATATGACATCCATACATCAACCACGGGTCGCATCATTTTCTAAGATCTCAAACTTTCTCCCAAGCCCATATGCCCTTAGGATCAGAAACTACCTCTGTTTCATGAAAAACAGCCTTAGTTCAAGAACTGTATAGATTGCAAATTGCAGAGGTTCTCTAACCCAGTGGAGAAACAAGCAAAAAGAGGATGGTCATTTAAGTACATATAGGTCTACCAGATGGGGATCCCTGGTAAATACAATTATAGTTAGCTCATACGCATAGTATTTCCTCAGGCAATAAAGGAACCCCTGAGTTCCTTTGATGCGTCTTTGGCTTTCCATGAAATCATATATCTCAAGCACTATTTATAAATACTCCCTCTTTCAAAAGGATCCACATTGCAAGCACAGCACGTGGGAAGAGAGACACCACCAAATTGGGGCAAGGAAAAAGAGAGGCAAATGCTCTTGGGTCCCTTTGAGGGTCATCTCGCTATCATTTATGTGCTTGAGGACTGAGATCCCCTCTACAGTATTAACAACTCTTTGTAGCTATTTCTTCCATGTTTATGGGCTCTGAGCTATGTGAATTGTGGCTTTGGTGCTATGAAGACAGGTTGTTATTTTAACCATTCCTTCAGTTTCTTCTTGGAGGTAGAATCCAAATTACAAAATTGGTGAAGCTAGAACAAATATTGCATTTTGGAGATAGGATGGGTCTTATGCAGTTTTTTTGTTCTACAAAGGAATTTGGAGTTTATGTTGGGGGCAGATCAGTCCTAGCTCTAGAAGAGAGTATTTTGGAAAACCTTTTCTGCTCATGTAAATCTAAGGTATATGCCTTTCTAGTCAAATTGCTGTAGTCCACAGTCAGCAAAGTATTCTAAATACAGATGCTTCAGGGTGCCTGGGTGGCTCAGTGGGTTAAGCCGCTGCCTTCGGCTCAGGTCATGATCTCAGGGTCCTGGGATCGAGTCCCGCATCGGGCTCTCTGCTCAGCAGGGAGCCCGCTTCCTTCTCTCTCTCTCTCTCTGCCTGCCTCTCCATCTACTTGTGATTTCTCTCTGTCAAATAAATAAATAAAATCTTTAAATACAGATGCTTCAGACTCTGATATTAAGAAATATATTTAATAAAATCAATTGGACATGACAAGATGCTCAGCGTCACTAATTACTAGAGAGACTGCCTCATGCCCATTGGGATGACTATTATAAACCTATACACAGAAAATAACAAATGTTAGTATGGACATGTAGAAATTGGAACCTTTGTGCACTATTGGTGGGGACATAAAATGTTGTAGTCACTGCAGAAAATAGTAGGGAAGGTCCTCAAAAATTAAAAACAGAAGTACCATATGATCCAGTAATTCCATGTCTGGGTTTATGTGCCTCCAAATAATTAAAAGCAAGGACTCAAAGAGATATAGAACACCCATAGCAGCATTATTTGCAAAAGCTGAGGTAGACATAATGCAGCGTCTGTCAACAGATGACTGGAGTAATCTAGAAAATTTGAGAATTATTACATCTTTGGTATTTAAAAATGTAAAATATTTTATTGAACAGATGACTGGATAAACAAAATATTACATATCTAGTAGGATATTATTTTGTCATAACAGGTAGGAAATTCTGATACATGCTACAACATGGATGAACCTTGAGGCCATCATGCTAAATTAAATGAGCCAGTCACAGAAAGGCAAATACCGTATGAAGTATCTAGAGAAGTCACACTCCCAGAGACAAAGAGTAAAATTGAGGTTGTTGGGGGCCGCAGTAATAGGGATATGTGGAGTCATTGTTTAATGGGCACAGAGTTTTAGTTTTTCAAAATGTGAAGAGTTCTAGGAATGGATGGTGGTGAGGGCGGCAGTGTGAATGTGCTCAGTGCCACTAAACTGTCCCCTGAACATGGTTAATGTGGTACATTTTACGTTAAGTGTATTTTACAATTTAAAAAATAATAGAAAATGCAAAAATGTATACAATGAATATCTTAACAAGAAACTGTGATCTTAGATTTTTTCTTCCTAAATGGAAATGTGCATTGTATTAGGGCTGAAATCATCTAGTATGGATGATTTTGATGTCTAATAACAAAATTATATAAAATATTATTTTTGGCATCTAATAGCAATAGTATTTAAATCTGAATAACTGAGAATTTGAGAGAAGCGCTGGACTGCGTGCTTTCAGCACGGCAGAGGCAGCAGGCCCTCCCTACTCTGGAGACTGGGATGGAGCTTCCCTCAGAGGAAACAAGTGTTCCATGGTCAGTCATCTTGGGGCACAAAAACAGACTTTGAGATGAAGAGAGGTAGGGGGCCTTCCTACCTTTAGGGGTAAATGGGCCCCTTAATGCTGGTGACGAGCTAGAGGTGAGGATGGAGATGACTAGCAGGGAATGCCCATTCCCTCAAGGATAAGAGCAGAAATATCTGAAATCCATCTTTCAGCTTGAGCTTCCTGCATTAGTAGTAGACACGGCCGGTTGTCTTTCCATTCTCCATTTCTCTTTTCTACCTTGCTAAAAGAACCTCGGTTTTGTTAAGGTAATGACCTCTTTCCATCTGCTCATTTTCTTAGTGGGCAGCTAATCCCACCTTCAACTGAATTGGTCTAAACAATTAATGGAAATAGAGGATATAATCCTTCTTCTTTTCTTTTTTTTTTTCCCTAGGATTTATTTATTTATTTAAGACAGGGTGTATGTGAGCAGTGGGAAGGGCAGAGGGAGAAGGAGAGAGAAAATTTCCTCCACTGAGCATGGAGCCTGACACAGACCTGGATCTCACAACCCTGGGATCATGACCTGAGCTGAAATCAAGAGTTGGACGCTTAACTAATTGAGCCACCTAGGTGCCCCACAGGATAGAATTCTGACCATTGACATATTCAGCTATTGGGGAGACACCCATGAAACACCTCCTTGTCTCCTAAAGGAGCCGCATAGGAAGACAAGGGTACAAATCCTCTGCTGTTAACAGGTTTGGGTGGAATGCTACAGCACCACTGACATCCTGTAATTATGAAGGTCACTAGTCTTGAACAAGACGCCAACACAGAGAGAACATAGAGTAGAAAGAGGGGAAGAAATGATATTCTTCATGATGATGTTTGTGTCAGTGAGATAACCAACCATGAAACAGCTTACCTTTAAACTTACTGTTTGAGCTTCTTGAATCAGAATCTTTTATAATGTGCAGACAAAAGCATTTTACTTAACTGACTCAGACTTATAATTCTTTCATGTTTTCCTTGAGTCATCAAAAAAAGTTTTCTTATAAATGACAGTCTAGTGTCATCTATGCCTTTGAAGAATTAAGAAGAGACTGATAAACACAAAGGGGATGAAGGAGTCCTGGAACAAACTTCAAGAATATGTAGACATGGTTCCAAAAAGCAAGTGGTGATGAGCAGTGAGCGGTGACTAATAACAGGAAGTGACAGGTGACATCAGAGATGGATGTGAAGGACATGTAAGTAAATCCTAGAGGTCTTCAGAAAGATGAGAGGAGGGGGATTCATTTAAGATGTTAACTTTGTTTAGGGACACATGGGTGACTTAGTCAGTTAAGCATCTGCCTTTGGCTCAGGTCATGATCCTGGGGTTCTGAGATCAAGCCCTGCATAGGCTCCCTGCTCAGCGGACAGTCTGCTTCTCCCTCTCCCTCTGCCCTCCACTTCCACTTGTGCTCTCATGCTCTCTCTCTCTCTTGCTCGCTCGCTCTCAAAAAATATTTAATTAAAAAAAAAAAAAGAGGTTACCCTCATTTAGACATGCAGAATGAGGGCTTGGGCTATGATCATTAGATAGTAAAAGGAAGAGAAAAGACTGAAAAATAGGAAATTTAGAGGCATTCAGACAATATAAGGATCATCACAGGTTCCCCTTGGAAGAAAATGAGAGAGTCCCATGGGTCCTCATACATTTCTGTCTCTCTCTCTCTCTCTGAATGTTTTCTTTAAGGATACTAGTCATTAGAATGACAAATTCAAATTGGTGTATCCAAGCAAATGGAAAGAAAGTTCCTCACGCCTCCTCCCTTCTCCAAGAATGAGTTGTATAATTATGCATGGCAAGACAGATGAGAACAAGAAAGCAAAAACCCTCACTCGAGCCCGGAAAAAAGATAAAGCAGGATAGTTGAAAGCATGATTGGTTTCCACCTTAACAGCTTACTTTCAACTCTTCAAAAACTAATAAGGAATAAGAAGTTATATTTTAGGTTAATAGTTACGCCATTATTGAAGAACTGGACTCATATCAATGAGCCATGAGCATTTCCTGCCTTTAAAAAAATTATAAAGAAAAGAATGATTGATTGTACTTGGCATATTTTCCTCCCTATGGTTGCATTCCACTGTAATTATACAAATATAATATAATTTTTCCAAAGGCCACGGCCACCTGACAGAAGCATTTGAAAACCAACTGTATTTTGGGTTTCCAGGCATGTATGTATATGTGTGTGCACGTGCGTGTGTGCGTGCATGTGTGTGTGTGAGAGATACAACAGTTCAGAAAAGAAACTTGTATTTGACATCCAGAGCCTTGTCTTCCTGCTTCTAGTCACTGCCCAGGTACTTCCAGGCACTTTCTCCAGTTATACCTGAGTTTGGATAATAGTGGTTTGTCAGAGGTTCTTAAGCCCTCTAACTGACACCTGTCCATTACACCAAGAACTTTTATTTTCACAGGAAGGTCGGAAGCCCATTTTGGACTCTCAGTCAGTGTAAAGAAACGCTGCCTCCCAGAGTGGAATTCTTTTTTGAACACATTCACCCGCTAAGCACCAGAAAGAGCTCAGGGATTTCAAAAGTGCTGCGAGTTTAACGATTTCGCAGTTTCAGGAAACACAGCCCGAGAGGAAACAGGAGAAAAACAACACAAAGACAACATTGGCTGTGTGATCACACACAAGTGAGGCATCAAGATATATGACCTCATGGTTTTTGACAGGGGTTTGGAGAACCACCTACGTGACTTGATATTGATGCTAACAAAAGAGGGTTCAGAGCAAGTTTCAACTGGAGAAGGAAGAAGGACTCAAACCCCATCCTGGCGATGGCTGCTGCCCTGTTCTGAGAACTCTGTGTGCACTTCTCTTTCCGCACCTGGCTCACAGCTGATGCTATGATTAAACCGAAAGCTTCTAACTGTAAACCCTTTTGTTCTGTCTCACTATTTCACAGAGGCTTGGTGTGTTAATCAAACTGTCATCGAAGAAAAAAAAAGGGGGCACATTCCATCCAAATAAAGAAAAATTTGAGCTTTCTACAGTAAACACATTTTACAGTGGATGAGCTTTTCACAGAGTAATTATTTCACTTCTCCCCAAGATTACTGATTACATCACACAGAAATACTAAGAGAGGCCTGTTTTATCTTCCCCATCTATCTATGGTTCTTGTGCAAACTTATACTTGTTACCATGAAAAATGACAAATTTGCCATCTGATCAAAATGTTAACAAGGTAACTGTCAGTGAGATGGATCTCTGACTGTCACTGCAAGCCAGAACATGAGGATACATTGATATTTCTCAATGCAGCCACTGCTTCCCCAATGTTCACTAACAACATTTCCACGGTGAGGGTAATAAATCACCTAGAAATAACAAGCTATATACGATCTCTGGAATATGATAAATTCATCCTAACAGCACTATCTGCAAGGCAGAAAACAATTGATAATGATCTAAAGAAAGCCCTAATCAACTGCCATTTGCCATAATGGGGTAGATGAAGCAAAGATGAATCCTACCCATTTGATGCATGCAACGACAAAATTGAGCTCCTCAGAGAAAAACACAGCCCAACAAACAAAATACAAATGAGTTAACGTTCTGAGAGCTCAAATAAATGGAAGATAAAGTTAGTAATATAATCCAGATATAATTTTTATGTTAGACATGGGTAGGAATGAGATAATCATGCCAATTGCTGGGTTCATAAATACCCAGTAGTGTAGTGGAAATTGCCCCATGATACTAATAAAGACTAGCTTAGTTCTTAGTTTCGTGGACTTTTCGCCAGTACTTTTGTATTAAGACTCTTTGGATCACATTATTTCTGAGCCTTTAATTCAGTGGTTTAACCAGTGAAACCCATCTAGTTTCCCCCAGCGTTATGGTCAAGTGCCATACCAAAGGAACCAAGACAAGAAAATAACAAGTCCAAATGGAGTTAAGAAGAAATGGGAAATCAAACACAAGATAGGAAAGTCCTACAGGAAGATCATGGCATCGGGTCACAAAAACAAAGAAATATGGTTTCAGACTACTCAAGAACTGCCCATAGCCACATTCTTGGGGATTTCAAGAGTAAGACACAAATGCATGGCAGCTGTTAGTCTAGTTTTTCCTTTCCTTGCTCACTACTCTTTGGCTACTCTGGCTTCTGCTGTTGCTAAAATACTAAAAGCTCCTTCCCTCCCCAGGGTCTTTGCACTTCCTCTTCTCTTGGTCAGGAATCTCTCTCTTCCTTGTCTTTTTCCCTTCCTCCAGCTTACATCTTCTCCAAAGTTCTTCCTTGTCCATTTATTTCAAAGCAATCTCCACTTCCAGGCCCTCTGGTCTCTACCACAGCTTCCACTTCCAAGACAGCAAGAACCATGTCTGTCTGTATCACTGTCATTTCTAAGCTTCAAGCATGTTGGCTCTCACACAGTAAGGATTAAGCAGAGTCCAGAAGCTGAGCTCTGGGATGTTGGACTGCCTGGTTTTGAACCTTGGTGCCAGAACTCAGTACATATGTCACCTGGTATGAGTATTCAATCTCTGTGTGCCTGAGGGTACTCGGGGGAGAATAGCAACGCTTACTAATGACAGTGTTTTGAAGATTAAATGAGATCATGCATGTAAAAAAAAACTTTAGATAATATCAGGCACATTAGAAGCCATCAAAATTCATTAGCTGGTGTTAAAATTGCAAGAACAGAGGTAATTCTGACATATTTAAGTGAATTAATTCATGATAATGGATGTTAGGACAATGAACCATCTTCTTTATTACTTGTCTGTATTTTTACCATGAGCCCAAACAATACTGTGTTAATTCTAGTTCCACAGTCTCAGACTAAATGGAAAGAATGGATTCTGGTCTTTAAGTCCCTTTAGGGAGTACCAATAAATACAGTCACTTCCAATATGGCACCACCAGAAATAGCAATGCCATTGTTCATTTGGACATCTTAACAGCCTTTAGTTATATATACATTTATTTATATATATATAAATAAATGTATATATATATATATATTTATTTTATTTTATATTTTATATATATATATATATAAATAATGGATTCATGGGTCTATTCCCTAAAAGAAACAAACACATCTAACACACAGACATTTGTAATGGGCAGCAACACTGTTCCTTAGCTCCCGCTTCTCAATGATTTATCTCTTCATCTGTTCCATAATCATGCAACTGAATGCTTCTACTGGGCCATGTAGCAAGGCTAAAATGATATTAAGACCACCTGGCTATGGAGATCTTTGCTTCCAAAGAGGCCATGTTCCAACCCACCTCAAGCTGTTGACCAAATGTATTATTTCTAGAACACTGGCACAGGTTTTGGAACTTTTATATATTTACATATTTAGTTCTTTATTCTTCCACATATCAGAATGCAGGGATAAAAGTATCTTAGGAAACACAGAGAAAGGAGAAGTGGGCAACAGGTCATGAATAAAGTCATTTCTGCGAGGTAGGGAGAATGGGAAGACAATGGGTCCCACTAATCTCTATGAGGCAGTAGTCCTTAAGTTTTTGGGCATCATAAACCCTCTGTCAGATTCTGATTAAAACTATGGATTCCCAAGGCAAGTGCACATACACATAAATGTCCATGTATAATTTTCAGGGTTTGAAAAATCTCATAAAGTCCATCAATGAGCCACATACTCCAGGCTTAAAAAAAAAAAAAAAATTCTATAAAGACTTAACATTACCCTCTCCTCTTTTGCGTGCAGTTTTTGTCCTTCAATGAAAATGAGTAAAATTAAGTCTTAAAAAGGAAGAAACTAAAATATCAGGACAGAATATTAGAGTTTAAAAGATCTTTGCTTGGTTACGATATAAAGCTAAAGCTATTTGCTTTAACATATAATAATGCAATTTTTATTAATTAATGCAAATTGAAATAAGATAAAACAAACCTATAGCACTATAATTTCTGAATGGGTAATAAGGTGTCAGTTTTTCCCTAACAAATTAGCTGAGGCACACTTTCAGTTACTAAATTATAGTAATATGGGATACAAGAAAAAAATTTAACATCAGGCGCTATGAAATTATTCACATTAAAAACTTTGATTTCTTACTTCCTTTTTCACTAAAATGATATTTTCTTCTCATTTTCAACCAGTCTAAATGTGAGGTATTTGTCTTGCCTACTGTTCAAATTAAACACTTTCGGGGCAGTCAAGATCAAAATAGGAGTCCTTTAAGATGCCTGCATACAGTGTAAAAAAACATTTAGGTATGGGAGACAAAACATTCTTCAAAACACATATGCACATTTATGTGTTTGGAAATATACAGTTAACATACTTCATGAAATAATTTTGGGGACTTATACTAATGAAATGTCCTCATATCTTCAACTGGGTAAAGAAAAAAAAGTTATTAACAATATTCAAGTGCAGAAAACAATTAGGAGGGGGAAGTATTTATAGTACATTGTTTTCGAGCAGAGCAGAGCAGCCAGTAAGTGAGGTTTAAGAGAGCACTCAGGTAGTACTCACTGGAGAAATCCAGACTTGGGATGGGATTTACTTTCCATTTGATTACATTATCTGCATCGAGGATGTAACTTTCACCTTCCCACAGAACAAACTGTTTACAGAAAAGACTGTTCTGGCCAGTGAGCAGAGGTGTAGGGAAATTAGGAGCTTCAAAGGACTTCAGGTGATAGGGAAGAACATCTAGAAAACAGATACACACTGTAGAGAGGAAGGGAGATGCTGTTGCAAATGTTGCTGCATCCTAGAAAAGCACGACATCATGGACCATTGCCTCCTTTCCTGTATTAGCCCTGGTTGATCTTATTTGTCACCAAAGAAACACAATTTATCCTTAACAGAGAACAAAGACACCTAACGCTCGAGAATTCAGAGCTTCCCAAGTTGACAAAAGGCAAAACTAAACGGACTTTGGCCATGACTGTGCTGTTGACAGAAGAAGGAGGATACAGAGTTTCCAGGGGAAATGATTTTCTTCAGTGTTTTACTAGGTCCGCAAACCCCCATTCTTTCCAAACTTCCTTCAGCTCGCTTATTTTGGAATCCAAATACATTGGATACAGTGATGTGCCGGGGTTGGTTTGTACTGACTCAGGAGGAGTTATTTATAGTTTTCAGAAATTTTGTAAGCCAGTTGCTTAAAAAGCCGTAAAAAGCTACTTTGTAACTTGTAATTAAATACACATTAATAGCAACGATAGTATTTAAAAATCCTCACTTCCTAATGATTTCACCATTGTCTATGCTTCTTCAGTATTCATGTCTGTTTTCTTTGTATGGCTGAAATCCCATACAATAGTGTGCTACTGCAAATATCTTTCTAACTCTGCATAGTGATGTCTAGTTTGTGGCTTGAAATCAGCCATCATGGGAGTATTTATATGATGGAATTGGCAAACACTACAGATTCACTGTTTGGTTGGTTATCTAGCCTAAGGAAGTAACGGATAAGATATTAACACAGATTAAACTTAAAAGTGTTTTGTGTCTATAGCTATTACATTGTGAACAGCACAGAAAATTGAGAGGATATTCTTCCAGTATTCTAAATCTATGACCTCACTCAGAAAAAGGTCACTCATGTCACTGATCAATGAGTAACATTTTGGCATATTTCTTCATTGTTTCACTTTTGTCTTCATGTTGCCATGCATGTCAAACATTGCAACATCGCTGAACTAGAGAGTAACCCAGAATTATCTCTCATCTGAATTTCTCAAACTGCAGCTGAATTGAAACCACAAGTTGACTACAAATACAAGAATTCAGCCAACATCAATAAAAGCAACCTGTGAGAGTAAAAACATATGCTATGCATACTTTAAATCAGTAAAATGTACAATAAACTTATACGTATATATAAGATATGGACATTCTCATACAATTTTTTTCCCCTGAAAGGATGATGTTTAAACATTTACTAACGCACCACTGGATATAACTATAATAAATATACTTAGTAAAGATGATCATTCAACTTTTCTACGAACAACTTCATTATGGTTGGAAACTAGAGGGTAGGAGGTTTACTGGGTCATTATTTGCTCTACAATTTACTTCCCAAACAGCAAGGCTATAATTTGGTAACAGATCAGAACCCTCCTTCCATTATTTTGAGGGTAGACAGGGGTATCCTGCTAGGGGATGGTAGGGAAATTCACCTTTAGCAGGGAGGGAGGAGCAGCAGACTTCAACAGGCTGTCAGTTGCCAGTAGACTGTTGAGAAGTAGCTACTGCACATAATGGAAAGTGTTCAAATGAAAGGTCATTGATGTGAAATCTGTGGGAGAATATGTAACTTCGTATGTATTGAGATAATATTAAGAGATCCTGTTTGGTGTTCGGTTATATTCAAACTAGTTTATAACTGTAACTCATTTAATTTAAAGACAGAAAAGACCTTAAGCTAATGTTTCCTTGCAGTATTACATTTTAGAAAATAGTGGGGAAAAAAATCACCAAAATCAAAAGTTAAGCAAAACAAAAATGGGATACCCAAGTAGACACGCTGGGTTTGTTGTTGTTGTTGTCAAGTAAAGATGTTTTTAAGCCCTTCTATTATCAGCTTCATGCCCTTAAGAAAGCTCATCAGCTGGCCATAAGGATCACATAGAAGTTAAGAGGTACCCAAAGATCATTTACTATCAACATTTGGAAGGGGAAACAGGAAAAGCACTGGGTCCAGAGAGGGAAACCACATCAGCCTCATCCTGGCTGAAGCTCAGCTTCAACTACACAAATACTGCCTAAGAAACACTAAGAACCAATTAGCACAGGGACTACCATGTGTCCTCTCTGTTCCAGAGAGTCTGAAGGAATCAGTGACCTTAGGAAAATCAACCCAAAAGGGCTTCGAGAAAAGAACATCAAGCCCATGCTACCTGGTGCTATATATTTTTTTCTTTTAAACTATGGACCTCTGTGATTTGATTTGCTCCAAGCTCTTCTGAGCATCTGTAATAGAATGAAAATGCAGCAGCTACAGCCTATAGGGTCTTGCTTTGTAGTGCTCTATCTGATCGCTTTCCAAGACCCACCAGCTTCACATCCTAACTTCACCTTAATGTTGCTTTTTTTTTTTTTTTTTTTTAAAGTTCCTGAAGTATAGATGCCTGGGGCACCAAGAGTTGGGTTTTTTCTTTGACTTCCCTCCATGGAAGCCACAAGGCATATATGAAGGACATGAACACTGCTTTCATTTACCAAAGGAAATCAGCTTTCCACTGGGAATTGCAAGCATGTGGCAGGATCCCCATTGTGGCTCATAAGAACTCATGCACACTCAGAGTGAGTAAAACCAGCAGGAGGCAGGTCTCAGCCAATAAGACATTTGCTAGTTTTCCTTGAAATTTTCAAACCTCTGACCCTAAAGGAAGGTAATGCCAGGCATTTACACTTGCAAGGACAGGAGGGTGGTGGGATCAAGGCAAAAAGACACATTTGAGGGAAAGCCTTCTATTGGGCAAACTGATATGGAGGTTCTAAGGCAGTTTTTCCTACCTGTGAATGCCAGAGCATTGCAGTGCCTCCGTAGGGCTCTGTGGTTACACGTAATATTTTCTATCACATGAAGACAGCACCAGACGGCAAGGAATGCCACATTCCTATTACATCTGAAAGCCTGGAAATCCACTCTTTCCCAAAGTGGTCATTTGGGAAATGAAAGAAAGAAAGAAAAAAAAAAAAGCACCCCCCCTTCAACTTCCTTTATTCCCACCAATTCATTCTCATAAGCGTGAAGCCACATTTTGCCTGAGCATCTCAGCTCATAGAGCTCAATGGAAAGAAGGAATTACACTCCCGCTGATTGGGGACCAGCTATTTCCTAGGCACTCTGCAAGTACTGTGCCAATTAATGGTCCCTATAGCCTTATAAGGGCAGCATGATGATCCCTGCTTTATAGGTCAAGAGAGTAAGGCTCCCTCACTAAGTAAATATGTATTTATTGAGCATCAGCTATGTTGGGTCGGCAGGCTCCAGGAGTGCAGGAGGAACAACAGAAATGACCGGAGGCTCCGGAGGCTCCCGGAGTGCAGGAAGAGCAATAGAAAGGACCACCATGGCATCGCTGCGGGGTCTCACAGTCTTCCAGCCTACCCCCCACCCCTAAATCCTTGACTCTCCCGCCAAAAGGATGTATGCCCGGGTCAAGCCTCCATAGGTAACCCGATACCTATGCAGGAGACAGATAAAAGAACCCCACCAACTCCCTCCCAGCGCGACTTCCCCCACTCTGCTTTCCAGAGTCACAGAACCTCGCCCTAGGGTGCCCACCTCTTCCCAGTGCAACTTTCTTGGCTCCCCTTCTCCTGAGCCCTGAAACTTCACCAGAGAGGGCCTTTAATAAACCTTGCCTTGCGCCCACTTCGCCTGGCGTCGTGTTTATCTCGCCTATAAAACCTTACAAGCTACTCGCCAGAAATCACACTGCACGGTTTCCAGAGAAGACAAAGAGGTGGCCCCTCACCTTACAGAATTTCCATCCCGGTGGAGCTCAGAGAAGCAAGTGTCTGGACAGTCAGTAAGTACACTTCTGGCTGCCTGCCTAAATGAGGAGGAGGCAGGGAAAGAGGGGACAGAATGAGAAGACAAGAACAGAAAGAAAGGGAAAGGGAAAGGGAAAGAAAAGAAAAAGAAAAAGAAAAAAAGAAAACAAGTTGTCTAAGGATGCCCAGATAATAAAACGAAGAACCCAAATTTGAATTCCAGACTCTTCACTCTCCACTTCACCAAGTCATATAGCCTTGGAGATGCCCCTCCCGGCCTGCTGATTTCTGAGGAAAAACAAAGACTGAGAGAAAGAACAGTAGCGGAGGAATCTGTTCCAGAGCTTGATTTCATTCACTGGCGTCTAAGCATCCTCTTTGGGGGCAAGGGCTTCCTTTCACAGCTGTGAGAAGAACAAGATCGGAATTCCAGATTTAAGGTGAGGACTAGAAAGTTTTCGAACACAGCCTGCCCTTTTAAACTCATCTTTATTAATATTCCTCAAGCTTCCAGGTAATGAGAAAATGCAAAATAGAGCCCCCTCTGGCCACAGCAGCCAGAAAGCCAAAAAAAAAAGAAGACTGCGTGTCATGCCACCCTATTATAATAAGAAATTAAGAGGGCACAAACAGGGTACTAATTAGCAGTCATAAAAACTCAAGGCTCGCAGTTGCTCATCTTCGTATCTGGGCAGGAAAACAGTTAACAGGGCAGAGCAATCCCCGAGGTCTCAGCCTGCGTGAGCCGGGGGGCCGCAGCCAGGTCCACTGGCACAACCTGTACTCTCCCAGAAGCCCAAAGACATTCAGGTGACTGCCCAAGAACTAAAAATCACCCAATCCACATAGAGGCAGATGCCTCCTAACTCAGCCCGGGACAGCAGGGGAGATGACTGAGTTCCGATTGGTCATTGTCAAGGCCCTGCCCCCAGGACGTTTTCTCCTAGATTCTATCTCCCCTAGATTCTATGCAGAAGGCTACTTCTGAGAAATGAGATGGTTTTATTAGCATGCAGGGGCCCCAGTTTAGCCTGAAGGAGAGACACCTTCATCAATAAAATCTTTTTTGATTAAATTCAGTCTTTCTTCTTGGGTCTGCTCAGAGCTTAGAAAATAAGCCGTGTGTGCTTTCTAACTTTTATCCCCCACTTGTTCCCTGAGGATTTCCAGGATTCTGTTGCCATCAGGGCAATGTGGGAGAAGAAAAAAGGGGATCTGTTTTCTTTAATAAGTTGCCTCTTAAGAAATTCAGACCCAATGATTCAGCTTTGGAAATTCATCCTATTCACTTACCTAGCTTGGCCAAATCGTCGTGTATTCCAGATTAGCCAATTAACTTACTAGAACTTTAAAATGACCATACACTGCATATATGGAGAGCCACATTTTATTTATTATTTTATTTTATTTTAAAGATTTTATTTATTTATTTGACAGAGAGAGAGAGAGAGAGAGAGAGAGAGAGAGAAAACACAAGCAAGGGGAGCTGCAGGCAGAGGGAGAGGAAGAAGTAGGCTCTTGGCAGAGTAGGGAGCCTGCCATGGAGCTCGATACCAGGACCCTGGGATCATGACCTGAGCTGAAGGCAGTTGCTTAACCAACTGAGCCACCCAGGCACCCCCTGGAGAACCTCCTTTAAAAAAAAGGAATTTGAACTTTTGTTGTTGCTGTTGTTGTTTTTTAATAAGAAAAAAAAAAGTGCATTTCTATTGCATGTGAAGTTGAAGCTTGGTAATTTTAATTTTTTTAGGAAAGACACTATTAAAAGGGCCAAATTTGCAGACAAAGCAATGATGTAAGGGAACTGTATAATAATAATCATATTTATCTTATTTTCCACACTACATAAAGGGATATATATCACCCATAGTAATAGCCTCCACTCACTATGCAGTAAAAATCTAGGAGGAAAAAAAATCAAGGCTTTTTAAAAATAACAGCTCCACAGTAAAAAAGAGAGAGAAAGAGAAAGAGACTGCCCCTACTCATTTATTATCTTTGAAAGATCTGGACAAATATCAATGGAAAGTGACTGGGTCCTCATATCTGTACCATCAGTGATTAGCCTGCCCAGGATGACCTTCTGAAAGTCTTAGTCTGTCTTTGGATCTCTCATCCTAGTCCCATGAACACACATTGTCCTCATTTGTCCTTAACAGCCCATGAGCCCTGGACAGTCAGAATGGGACCAGATGCCAGAAATCTGCAGCCAGTCCAGCCTTCCCAGCGCATAGTGCCAGCCATCCAATGCCAGGTCTTTCCAAGGCTCTGATGATAATATGGGCACCTCCCCTAGGATTTGCCTTCCTAATTAGATGCCTAAAAGGACAATTCATGAATCTCTAGTGGTGATAATTCTAGTACATGAGCCACAGGCCAGGAGAACTATTCTCATACTGAATGAAGCCTCCTCCTACCACCCTCAAATTACACCGTGGGAGTGAAGCCCTCTGCATGGCCCCTGACTCGCTGGGGATCCACGACCAAGTCTTTTTACATTCTCCAGAAAAACACATTCTACATAAAAGACACTGCAGCCTTGGCCTCACTTTCCCTCAAAGGAATGCTGAAAGGTCAAATAAGAGAAGACACTCAAATGTGCTTTGAATGCTTTCAAAGAAAAAAATACTTTCCAATCCTAAGACATAATGGCTAATAAGTGGTTTCTCTTTTACAGAAGGGTTAAAGGATTTTTAATACATATGTTCTTTGGTGCTCATTAAGAAAACTCCAATTCTTCATGGGTTCATAAGCACATACATAACTAAGAATAATTTGCAGTGATGGTCCAGTAATAAATGTACAATCCTAATGAGAGAATGCGCATTGGCTGGAAACGTGTTGTTCTTTTCTTCCTTCCTTTCTTTTCTCAAAGATATTGTATTGAATTTTCTTCAGAGGGTTTATTAGTGCCTGTTTAATATTATCCCTCTCTTTCATATGAAAACTTTCATTAGAATCTTAGGCAAAGCTTTAGGCTTTCAATGAAGAGGTTATTAAAAAATAATTAATATCTAAATGGTGCCCAAAATACCACATTACAGTTAATCGACAGCATTGTCACAAGGCACAGAGATGGGGAAGATATTAAATACCAGAGAGCCCAGCCTGATCCATCAGTAATTTCATTATTTCCAAGTACAAAATTAACTTCGAGAGGCTAAAGACTGTGAGGCTCCTGGAGGCTTCTATTGTTCTGCACAGATGATTTCCTTGTGGGCACTCCATGGAGGGAATTAGACCTGACTGTGGTGGCTGCTGTGGCTGCTTCTCCACTCTTCCCATTTCTCATGCTAGTGTGGCCATCAATACAGTTCTGGGCATCCCTCTGGAACTCTTTCTCAGGGTGTCTAGAAAACCAGTCATTGGAATAGAAAGGACTGCAGTGATCTCCCTGGTTTCTAGTTCACTGGGGGCCAGGTTCAAGGAGAGGCTGGTCTTAAAGTCCCTGAATAATCAATGCTACCTCAGCTCATGTCCTGTTGGGGAAATTCCCAAGCTCATTTGTTAGCTTCTCAAGGCAAATCATACACAAAATTGGAGCCAATTCAATGATTCTTGTCTGAAATCAGCCAAACCAGCTAATGAATCTTAGTGTGTAAATTTCCCAGTATGATCTTTGAAACACTATTCCCATAGAACTGCTTTGAGGAAGGAAGGTAGGAAGGAAGGCAAGAAGGCCAACTAACCAGAAAAAAGAAATGAAATAAAAAGAAAAATGTGGTGAAATTACTTTTAGAAATGCTGATTATATCTCTTCTTGGAGTTTCATAAAGAATGTTAAGGTTTGAGAATTTCTGCAGTTAAGAAACCTGTTTAATTTTGTTTAGCTGAGAATTTCTCAAGGTTATGTACAATAGAACTTTCTTCATTTGTCCTCCTTTGTCTCAGCCTGTCATGGTTCCAGAGACTATGCTTTGGGAAGTTATGCTCTAAGTTAATCCACACCTGCCCCCTCCATTAGCTGCCAGACACCAACTCTGATGCAATCACACAACCATACACTCAGCATTTCTCGAACACAAAGTCAGAAGAACAGTAGTATACGCTTAAAGGGTAGGTTCCTAACATGGTGGGACACGTGCCAAGCCTCCCAAGACCCTACACACTTTCCAGAGGCCTAAACATCTATGGGCTGAAGACTACTAATCTGTCCTTCCTCCTGTCCAACTGAGGCCAAGGGCCAACTCTGTGACAGCTGTAATGTCAGGAACTGGGGAGACCAATACAAGGCAACTGTGGTCTCCAGAGGCTACCTTGCCAGTGATAGAGCACCAACCATAAACCAGGAGATGTGTAACATGGAAAAAGGGAAAGTTCATTCTGCACGAGGTGCAAAGGAGTTAGTAAAGACAGAAGTTGTTGGAACATGCTTTGGTGGAAAGATTTTGCCAGGTACAACGAGTAGAAGGTACAAGAGGCATTGAGGCTGCCGATATGAGGGGATGGCCTTCCTAAGTTGTTCACTCTCCCAACATCGGAGACAATCTAATAGGTCTGTGCTCCCCCAACGTGGGCCCAGAAGCAGGTGTCCATAGTAGCCATCCCTTTATGGGCACCAGCCTAGGGTTACATTTGTGCCTTTGCCTTATGAAATAAAAGGGTCCTTAAAAACTGAATATTCGGAGGAGTCAAGATGGCGGAGAAGTAGTAGGCTGAGACTACTTCAGCTAGCAGGAGATCAGCTAGATAGCTTATCTAAAGATTGCAAACACCTACAAATCCAACAGGAGATTGAAGAGAAGAAGAACAGCAATTCTAGAAACAGAAAATCAACCACTTTCTGAAAGGTAGGACTGGTGGAGAAGTGAATCCAAAACGATGGGAAGATAGACTGTGGGGGGAGGGGCTGGCTCCTGGCAAGCGGCAGAGCAACAGAGCACAAAATCAGGACTTTTAAAAGTCTGTTCTGCTGAAGGACATCACTCCAGAGGCTAAACCAGGCTGAAGCCCATGCAGGTCCCGCAGGGTCACAGAAGGATCGGGAGTGTCTGAGTGTCGCAGAGCTTACAGGTATTAGAACGGGAAGCCGGCTACAGAGACAGACCCGAGGAGTGAGCTCTCAGCTCAGGGTTACCTTGAATGGGTCGCAGGCTCGGTGAGCTCGGAGTAAGACGGGAGTAATTGGGTGCTGTTTTCTGAGGGCACACTGAGGAGTGGGGCCCCGGGCTCCCGGCTCCTCCGGGCCAGAGACTGGGAGGCCACGATTTGTATCCCCGTCCTCCGGAACTCTACGGAAAGTGCCCAGGGAACAAAAGCTCCTGAAAGCAAACCCTAGCGGATTACTCAGCCCGGCCCTGGTAACGGCGGTGTAATTCCGCCTGGGGCAAGGACACTTGAGAATCACTACAAGAGGCCCCTCCCCCAGAAGATCAACAAAAAATTCAGCCAGGAACAAGTTCACCTACAAAGGAGTGCAGTTTCAATACCAAGGAGAGCAGCAGAATTCCAGAGGAGGAGAAAGCAAAGCACGGAACTCATGGCTTTCTCCCCATGATTCTTTAGTCTTGCACTTAATTTAATTTTTTCATCTTTTTCAATTTTTTTTCTCTTCTTCTGCTAAAATTTTTTTAACTTTTAACCTTTTCTTTTTTTAACATTTTTAAAGCTAGTTTATCTAATATATATGTTTTTTCTTTCTTATATTTTTTCTTTATTCGTTTTCTTTTTTTAATTGTTTCTTTTCTTTTTTCTTTCTGAACATCTTTTTACCCACTTTAACCCCCTCACGATTTGTGATCTCTTCTGATTTGGTTAAAGCATATTTTCCTGGGATTGTTGCCACCCTTTTAGTATTTTACTTGCTCCTTCATATACTCTTATCTGGACAAAATGACAAGGCGGAAAAACTCACCACAAAAAAAGAACAAGAGGCAGTACCAAAGGCTAGAGACCTAATCAACACAGACATTGGTAATATGTCAGATCTAGAGTTCAGAATGACGATTCTCAAGGTTCTAGCCAGACTCGAAAAAGGCATGGAAGATATTAGGGAAAACCTTTCGGGAGATATAAAAGCCCTTTCTGGAGAAATAAAAGAACTAGAATCTAACCAAGTTGAAATCAAAAAAGCTATTAATGAGGTGCAATAAAAAATGGAGGCTCTCACTGCTAGGATAAATGAGGCAGAAGAAAGAATTAGCAATATAGAAGATCAAATGACAGAGAATAAAGAAGCTGAGCAAAAGAGGGACAAACAGCTCCTGGACCATGAGGGGAGAATTTGAGAGATAAGTGACACCATAAGACAAAACAACATTACAATAATTGGGATTCCAGAAGAAGAAGAAAGAGAGAGGGAAGCAGAAGGTATATTGGAGAGAATTATTGGAGAGAATTTCCCCAATATGGCAAAGGAAACAAGCATCAAAATCCAGGAGGTACAGAGAACACCCCCTCAAAATCAGTAAGAATAGGCCCACACCCCGTCACCTAATAGTAAAAGTTACAAGTCTTAGTGACAAAGAGAAAATCCTGAAAGCAGCCCGGGAAAAGAAGTCTGTAACATACAATGGTGAAAATATTAGATTGGCAGCAGACTTATCCACAGAGACCTGGCAGGCCAGAAAGAGCTGGCATGATATATTCAGAGCACTAAACGAGAAAAACATGCAGCCAAGAATACTATATCCAGCTAGGCTATCATTGAAAATAGAAGGAGAAATTAAAAGCTTCCAGGACAAACAAAAACTGAAAGAATTTGCAAACATCAAACCAGCTCTACAGGAAATATTGAAAGGGGTCCTCCAAGCAAAGAGAGAGCCTAAAAGTAGTAGATTAGAAAGGAATGGAGACAATATACAGTAACAGTCACCTTACAGGCAATACAATGGCACTAAATTCACATCTCTTAATAGTTACCCTGAATGTTAATGGGCTAAATGCCTCAATCAAAAGACACAGGGTATCAGAATGGATAAAAAAACAAAACCCATCGATATGTTGCCTACAAGAAACTCATTTTAAGCCCGAAGACACCTCCAGATTTAAAGTGAGGGGGTGGAAAAGAATTTACCATGCTAATGGACATCAGAAGAAAGCAGGAGTGGCAATCCTTATATCAGATCAATTAGATTTTAAGCCAAAGACTATAAGAGATGAGGAAGGACACTATATCATACTCAAAGGATCTGTCCAACAAGAAGATCTAACAATTTTAAATATCTATGCCCCTAACGTGGAAGCAGCCAACTATATAAACCAATTAATAAAAAATCAAAGAAACACATCAACAATAATACAATAATAGTAGGGGACTTTAACACTCCCCTCACTGAAATGGACAGATCATCCAAGCAAAAGATCAGCAAGGAAATAAAGGCCTTAAACGACACACTGGACCAGATGGACATCACAGATATATTCAGAATATTTCATCCCAAAGCAACAGAATACACATTCTTCTCTAGTGCACATGGAACATTCTCCAGAATAGATCACATCCTCGGTCCTAAATCAGGACTCAACCGGTATCAAAAGATTGGGATCATTCCCTGCATATTTTCAGACCACAATGCTCTAAAGCTAGAACTCAACCACAAAAGGAAGTTTGGAAAGAACCCAAATACATGGAGACTAAACAGCATCCTTCTAAAGAATGAATGGGTCAACCGGGAAATTAAAGAAGAATTGAAAAAAATCATGGAAACAAATGATAATGAAAATACAACGGTTCAAAATCTGTGGGACACAACAAAGGCAGTCCTGAGAGGAAAATATATAGCGGTACAAGCCTTTCTCAAGAAACAAGAAAGGTCTCAGGTACACAACCTAACCCTACACCTAAAGGAGCTGGAGAAAGAACAAGAAAGAAACCCTAAGCCCAGCAGGAGAAGAGAAATCATAAAGATCAGAGCAGAAATCAATGAAATAGAAACCAAAAAAACAATAGAACAAATCAACGAAACTAGGAGCTGGTTCTTTGAAAGAATTAATAAAATTGATAAACCCCTGGCCCGACTTATCAAAAAGAAAAGAGAAAGGACCCAAATAAATAAAATCATGAATGAAAGAGGAGAGATCACAACTAACACCAAAGAAATACAAACTATTATAAGAACATACTATGAGCAACTCTACGGCAATAAATTTGACAATCTGGAAGAAATGGATGCATTCCTAGAAACATATAAACTACCACAACTGAACCAGGAAGAAATAGAAAGCCTGAACAGACCCATAACCAGTAAGGAGATTGAAACAGTCATTAAAAATCTCCAAACAAACAAAAGCCCAGGGCCAGACGGCTTCCCGGGGGAATTCTACCAAACATTTAAAGAAGAACTAATTCCTATTCTCCTGAAACTGTTCCAAAAAATAGAAATGGAAGGAAAACTTCCAAACTCATTTTATGAGGCCAGCATCACCTTGATCCCAAAACCAGACAAGGATCCCACCAAAAAAGAGAGCTATAGACCAATATCCTTGATGAACACAGATGCGAAAATACTCAACAAAATACTAGCCAATAGGATTCAACAGTACATTAAAAGGATTATTCACCACGACCAAGTGGGATTTATTCCAGGGCTGCAAGGTTGGTTCAACATCCGCAAATCAGTCAATGTGATACAACACATCAATAAAAGTAAGAACAAGAACCATATGATACTCTCAATAGATGCTGAAAAAGCATTTGACAAAGTACAACATCCCTTCCTGATCAAAACTCTTCAAAGTGTAGGGATAGAGGGCACATACCTCAATATCATCAAAGCCATCTATGAAAAACCCACCGCAAATATCATTCTCAATGGAGAAAAACTGAAAGCTTTTCCGCTAAGGTCAGGAACACGGCAGGGATGTCCATTATCACCACTGCTATTCAACATCGTACTAGAGGTCCTAGCCTCAGCAATCAGACAACAAAAGGAAATTAAAGGCATCCAAATCGGCAAAGAAGAAGTCAAATTATCACTCTTCGCAGATGATATGATACTATATGTGGAAAACCCAAAAGACTCCACTCCAAAACTGCTAGAACTTATACAGGAATTCAGTAAAGTGTCAGGATATAAAATCAATGCACAGAAATCAGTTGCATTTCTCTACACCAACAGCAAGACAGAAGAAAGAGAAATTAAGGAGTCAATCCCATTTACAATTGCACCCAAAACCATAAGATACCTAGGAATAAACCTAACCAAAGAGACACAGAATCTATACTCAGAAAACTATAAAGTACTCATGAAAGAAATT
>NC_081558.1:28009897-28025416 GCF_022355385.1 Mustela nigripes
GAGGAAGACACAAAGAAATGGAGATATGTTCCATGCTTCTGGATTGGAAGAATAAATATTGTGAAAATGTCTATGCTACCTAAAGCAATCTACACATTTAATGCAATTCCTATCAAAGTACCATCCATTTTCTTCAAAGAAATGGAACAAATAATCCTAAAGTTTATATGGAACCAGAAAAGACCTCGAATAGCCAAAGGAATATTGAAAAAGAAAGCCAAAGTTGGTGGTATCCCAATTCCGGACTTCAAGCTCTATTACAAAGCTGTCATCATCAAGACAGCATGGTACTGGCACAAAAACAGACACATAGATCAATGTAACAGAATAGAGAGCCCAGAAATAGACCCTCAACTCTGGTCAACTAATCTTCGACAAAGTAGGAAAGAATGTCCAATGGAAAAAGGACAGCCTCTTCAATAAATGGTGTTGGAAAAATTGGACAGCCACATGCAGAAAAATGAAATTGCACCATTTCCTTACATCACACACAAAAATAGATTCAAAATGGATGAAGGACCTCAATGTGAGAAAGGAATCCATCAAAATCCTTGAGGAGAACACAGGCAGCAACCTCTTCGACCTCAACCGCAGCAGCATCTTCCTAGGAACATCGCCAAAGGCAAGGGAAGCAAGGGCAAAAATGAACTATTGGGATTTCATCAAGATCAAAAGCTTTTGCACAGCAAAGGAAACAGTGAACAAAACCAAAAGACAACTGACAGAATGGGAGAAGATATTTGCAAACGACATATCAGATAAAGGGCTAGTGTCCAAAATTTGTAAAGAACTTAGCAAACTCAACACCCAAAGAACAAATAATCCAATCAAGAAATGGGCAGAGGACATGAACAGACATTTCTGCAAAGAAGACATCCAGATGGCGAACAGACACATGAAAAAGTGCTCCATATCACTCGGCATCAGGGAAATACAAATCAAAACCACAATGAGATATCACCTCATACCAGTCAGAATGGCTAAAATAAACAAGTCAGGAAATGACAGATGCTGGCAAGGATGCGGAGAAAGGGAAACCCTCCTACACTGTTGGTGGGAATGCAAGCTGGTACAACCACTCTGGAAAACAGCATGGAGGTTCCTCAGAATGTTGAAAATAGAACTACCCTATGACCCAGCAATTGCACTACTGGGTATTTACCCTAAAGATACAAACGTAGTGATCTGAAGGGGCACGTGCACCCGAATGTTTATAGCAGCAATGAATGTCTTCAATAGCCAAACTATGGAAAGAACCTAGATGTCCATCAACAGATGAATGGATAAAGAAGATTTGGTATAGACACAATGGAATACTATGAAGCCATCAAAAGAAATGAAATCTTGCCATTTGCGATGATGTGGATGGAACTAGAGGGTGTCATGCTTAGCGAAATAAGTCAAGTGGAGAAAGATAACTATCATATGATCTCTCTGATATGAGGAAGCGGAGATGCAACATGGGGGGTTAAGGGGGTAGGAGAAGAATGAATGAAACAAGATGGGATTGGGAAGGAGACAAACCATAAGTGACTCCTAATCTCACAAAACAAACTGAGGGTTGCTGGGGCTGGGGGGCTGGGAGAAGGGGAGTGGGGTTATGGCCATTGGGGAGGGTATGTGCTATGGTGAGTGCTGTGAAGTGTGTAAACCTGGCGATTCACAGACCTGTACCCCTGGGGATAAAAATATATTATATGCTTATAAAAAATTTAAAAAAATAAAACCATAAAAAAACCTGAATATTCATGGATGTCTTACAGACATGGTCATTTTACAGGGCCATGAAGAATGACCCATTTGAAGCACGCTTAGAGTAAATTATTTGAGGAGCAAGGAATCCAGAAGCACTCAGAGATTTGTTTGCATTTTCCTGAATAGAACATAACTGCTCTTTAAAGACTATCAAATTTAAAGAAATGCTGAAAAGCAGACATAGAATAACTGCACTGCCCCTGAACTAAAGCTAAAAAAGATGAAAGCAAAATTTGCAAGCTCGATGTCATTTTGACGATTTGAGGTGAGATACTGTCCCACCCCCAAATTTAGTCAGATCCTTATCATCTGAAGCTGCCTACAGTCTCAGTCCACCCTAAATAGTGACCCTGTAATTTGCAAGTTGAAGAAGAGTGAAAGAAACTGGCAGATGTTCACATCATCAGAAGGAATGTAGCTAGTCAAATAGGCAGTGGTGTTTAAATACAACAAAGTGGGTTTTGAACTTCCTAAGCAAACTGACAAATTGCCCTCTGGAGTGCAATTCCCAACATCAGCCCCACATTACCAGGATGGCTTGTCTTCTGTCTCTACTGCCTAATTGCCCTCTGCCCCAAGAAGGGCAGTCAATGTGATTAAAATAACACAGTCCAGTAATTGGCCGTCTTCTTTGTTAAATATAATTCTGGTCAGCAAGATTGATAGACTCTTTTGGTCATTAACAACCTATGAAACAACAGTAAATTTAAAGTCATCACTTTCCTGAGCCCTGGTGTTAAAGAGGTTAGATGGCAGTTACAATGAGGCAGAGTCAAGAGCTGGACAATTAAACCAGACTTGAAAAGTAAGACTTAACAAAGTAGTATTCTTCAAACAGTGCTGTGGACCTAAGTGGAACTGGGGTTTTATTCATGCTAGGGAACTTGTTCTATCACTTTTTTTAAGGGAAACAAGTCCTTTTTTTAAAAAAAAAAATTTTAAACATTTATTTATTAAAAAGAGCGAGCACGCACATGCACACAAGCAGGGGGACAGGCAGAGGGAGAGGGAGAAGCAGACTCCTTCCTCCTGAGCAGGGAGTTGGATGCAGGGTCTATCCCAGGACCCTGGGATCATGAACTGAGCTGAAGGCAGATGCTTAACCAATTGAGCCACCCAGGGAACCCGAAAGGGAAACAAATCGTAATGTCTAGCAATATAATTTAGATGGGGATGGGAAATCCTTAAACAATGAACCCAGCTGAAATTAAGATTTTATTGGAAATAAACCACCTATCCATTAATCATAAAAATATTACCTAATGTTGAATCTAGGATGAAACATATTCTCTGGTTATGTCTGGGAATCTCAAAAACATTGATTCCTTTAGAGTATTTTCATATTTCATTTAAAAATACATATGGTCCATATATCCAATGGAGTATTATGCCTCCATCAGAAAGGATGAATACCCAACTTTTGTATCAAGATGGACGGGACCAGAAGTGATTATGCTGAGTGAAATAAGTCAAGCAGAGAGAGTCAATTATCATATGGTTTCACTTACTTGTGGAGCATAAGGAATAACATGGAAGGCATTGGCAGATGGAGAGGAGGAGTGAGTGGGGTAAAATTGAAAGGGGAGACAAGCCATAAGAGACTGTGGACTCAGAGAAACAAACTGAGAATTTTGGAGGGGAGATGGGTGGAGGGTTGGGTGAGCCTGGTGGTGGTAATTAAGGAGGGCATGTATTGCATGGAGCACTAAAAAAAAAAATTAATTTAGAACACTGAAAAAAAATTTTTGGAACACTGAAAAAAAAATTAATTTAATTTAAAAAATAGAGAAAATTTTAAACTAGTCTTCAGACCATATTTTAAAAATGGAATCACTGATAGACACAGTCATTATAACATATTGTATTTTAAAATTATATCTATAAAGTTTCAAAGTATATAGTCAGTTGTACTGATCAGTTAGTGTTATTATTATCTTTGCACCATCATATTTTGGTCTAACATTTTTACCCAGCCAAAGCTTGTTGCTGGCCCATTTGTTTTATCTGATACTCACAGGCCATTCACAGGGAAAGGTAAGCTAACTCTTCCATTGGTATATTTACTAGTAGCACAAAGAATCAGTCTCAGGCTTTGAGGTGTGTACTGGTGACACAGCCCAGTCTCACTCTACCCATGAATGGTCTAATAAAGAGCAAAATGGTCAGAATAAGAGGAAGAAAATCTCCCTCTAGCCTCCAGGTTTTAGACTACTGGGAAGGACTCTTTGCAACCCAAACAGCAAAGAATGTAAGATGAACTGAATCAGTGCACGAAGGCAAATTGGATTTTGTACACTCTAATCTGGAAAAAACACATCCCCAGGACTGATCCTCAAAGGTATCTCTACTAATGGAGAAATTTAGGGATGTCTCCAAAGATGAAAGACTAAGACCACCAATGTGACAATACCACAAGTCTGCTGAAAACCACATTTGCAGAAAGGATGTTCTATCTGCCTTTACAAAATTAAGAAAGAAATGAGTAAGCAGGAAAATAATAGTTCTATTGATTAAAGTTCGGGGAGCCTGGATTGTTACTTATAAGATACATTTCAACCATGTTTCCCCTTCCTCACAGGTTCACTGGATGTTAACTCACATGTATTGACTATATCTCCCTGTTCTATCTCAGAATTTACAGCATAATGCTTGAGGGAGGAGAATTAAGGTACTGACAGGCAAGTAGGTTTGACCTCAAATACCAGCTCTGACCACATGGCAGTGGCCCGTGTTGAGAAGGACCCTGAGGCCACATTTGGACTCAGTGGAAAACGGTAACATGATCCATTAATAATGCCTGTAGAGGCAGTTTCACAAAGAGGGAAAGAATGGATTCTGGGGGTGCCTGGGTGGCTCAGTGGGTTAAGCCTCTACCTTCGGCTCAGGTCATGATCTCAGGGTCCTGGGATCGAGCCTCGCATCGGGCTCTCCACTCGGCATGGAGCCTGCTTTCCCCTCTCTCTATGGCTGCCTCTCTATGTACTTGTGATCTGTCAAATAAATAAATAAAATCTTTAAAAAAAAATCAAGAATGGATTCTGAAGACACACTTGAGATGTTCGAATCACAGCCATGTAACTGATCGGCTAGGCAAGGTACTGATGGAACCTCAATCTACCACATACAAAATGGTAAAGACAGCAATGACTATAGGATTACTAGCATTAAAGAAATATAACACATTAAGCAATGTTCACAATGTCTAGTATATAACTTTCACTTCACTTAGTAAGCATTAGCACCATCATCATCAGGAGTAGTCACCACTGTTGCTAATTGGCATTGCAAAGCAGAGTGGTGGTCTTCTTTGTCCATGGAGCTGTTTTTGTTCTATAATCTGCTCCTCAGCTCAAGTGTAGAATTAATCGGCACCACACTTTGAAGATGAGGGGGCTGTGGAAATGGACTAAGTCAAAGCTAGACACTTCTTCGTATGACTGAACATATGAATTTGGTAGAACTAACCTCCAAAATGCAACATATTACAGTAGTGCTGTTATAACATTTTCGGACTGTGAAAGATGAAAATGTCTTTCAATACCTCATATTTTCAGGGCACTGCAAATTGATCCAAATTGGTGTATCTTGACTTAAAATAAGTCATTTGGCTCTCTCCTGACTTCCCAGACTGCTAATAACATGCATTGCCACACTTCCTGTGCTCAACCCGACTGAATAAAGAATCAAAAGGAGACTGGTTCCACCTGAAATGTTACACGAAGATTTCACATATTGCAAGTTTGGCTCCATCACTAAGAGGCAAAAAAAAAAAAAAAAAAACAAAAACCCTCTCAGACCTAGTGGGTGAGGAGAATAGGCTTCTGAATTTGCCTGTAATAGTGCTCCTACTGCTTCCTGTCATCAGGCACCAGGAACTGGAATTAGGGCATGACTTCTCAACTGAGGACAATTCTCACCAATCCCCCATCCCCCGCCCAGGAATATTTGACAATGTCAGGAGACATTTTTGGTCGTCACAACTTGGTGGGAGATGCTACTGGCCTCTAGTGGGTGGAGAAAGGGATGCTGTCCACAGCCCTATCTCACAACCAAGAGTTCTCTGGTTCAACACATCCATATTGTTGCAGTCAAACCTTTCCTTAGTATGGAACACAGATCAGTGTGGACTCACTTGTGAAAGGTTACTCCCACTAGATTGAAACCTCCATGTGGGCAGGAACCACTGTAGTCTTGGTGCTTGACATAATGCCTAATACTTAATGAGAACTCTATTAATTTCTGCAGAGCAAATGAATGGTAACAGTAGAAAACACCACAGGTCACCACTTTTCTTCAAAGCAAAGCAAACACTTCTTCCACATTGAAATCACAAAGGAAGGTGAAAAGAGAAGATATAGCCAAATATGACTTTGCTTACTGGGGCACAAAGCACTTAGACATCTCTAATAAATTTGTCCCTTCCTCCTACATGCCCATCTTCCCTAGAGCAGTAACTGGGGTCACAGCTAGAACCTACCAATAGGTTGTGTCAACTCACCAC
This sequence comes from Mustela nigripes, assembly GCF_022355385.1. Lineage (NCBI taxonomy): Eukaryota > Metazoa > Chordata > Mammalia > Carnivora > Mustelidae > Mustela > Mustela nigripes. Next base: position 28,016,154 of record NC_081558.1, read on the forward strand.
AAAAGTATTTCTAGAATTGACACGCTTCTCTACTACTACTTCTCTACTACTACCACTACTACCAGGTATGGACAAGCCATCGTCACCAACATTTCTTAATGGGACACCCCGATTTCACTTTTGACCACCAGCTTCCATTCTCCTCCATACAGTAATATCCTTTTACAGGTACTAATCACAGCCCATCATTCCTGTGTTCAAAACCTGCTCAAGTCCTTACTGGAGCTTAAAATGTCTTGTAAGGTCCGGTACCTTCTCACCTCTTCACACTCTAATTACAATGCCTGTTTTCCTACTTAACCAGCACAGCTAGATCCTTCTCCCCTCAGAGCCTCCGTACTGGCCTGGAATGATCTTCCTCAGGATGCTTCCATGGCTGCCACTGGCACATCATTCATAAGTCAATTCAAAGTCAACTCATCAGAGAGAAATTTTCTGACTATAGGGGATAAAGAACTGCTCTCTCTTCTTTTTCTATCAGATATGTTACTTTGTTTTATTGTCTTCACATTATGAGTCAAAATCTGTGAGTTTACTGTATATATGCTCAGTTATATTTGTGGGACTGGTCATCCCTCCCCCACTAGTGTGTCAGCTCCATGAGAGCAGAAGGTCTGACTGTCTTCTTTGCTGTATCTCGAGTACAGAGCCTGGCCCAGTAAAGGGGTAAATACCTATATGGTGGATGAATAGATTTCTCAAAAGGAAATGAAATAATATGTAAATGAGCTATGAAGGGCAAAAAGGCATTATCCAAAAGGAAATACAAACTACCAATTGCAAAGAAATTAAACCCCAAATTAAGCCTCAAATTGCATCCTTTGTTTAACTGAGATCAATCCAACATAAGCAAAATCATCAGAATAATTTGAAAAAAGTGGTTAATGTTTATCAATCACCACATACAACTCAAATTAAATTAACAATGTGTTAGTATAAATATTTCATTCTTTTCATGAGCACTAAATTAAAGTTCATCCTGTATTTTTAAATATCTTACAAGCAGAGACAATGAAATGATGACATGAAAATACAGTGAATTATTTTAATAATGCTCAATACATAGCCATAGCAATAATCTCATAGGCTTCCAAATATGGTTCAGCAATGTGGACCAGCATGGTATGAAAATAAATTTAAGTCTGTTTTCCTTTTATAGTTTTTGTCACTGTGAAAAAAAAATCATTAAAATATTTAATATTCACAGGCAGTATCTAAGGCAAGAATAGGAGTATGCCATCCTTGCAGAAACCTGGAACACAGACAAGCGTAATGTTGCTTTTTTTAGGACTGTGTGATGTATTTGTGTGCATGTCAGCTGTAAAGAAAAGAAGCCAGAACTATGTTGGCAGTGGTCGGGAGGGTGGGTAAATGATGGCATCCTGGATCAAGCACAGTCAACGATGAGTCAACGATGAGAAGAACAACAGCGAAATGCCACATACACCTCATCTTGCTCTGCCTTCTGCTCACCTTTCATTCCAGCAACACCCCAAAACTTGTAGTATTGTCAACTTGCTAGAGTCCTGGGGTATCTGTTTCCTCACTGACACCATAGATCAACACCATCCAACAGAATCTTCCACGGGGCGGCAGGGGGGTGTGATCTAATTCTGCACTATGAGGGAGCTCTTAAACACATGTGGCTACTGAGCACTTGAAATGTGCCTTGTACAACCGAGGATAAGAATGTCTAATTCAATTTCAATCAAATTCACCACATGGAATATGTGGCAAGTGGCTACCATATTGCACAAACGAAAGCCTAAGTGGCTTCCGTTACTCCCTCCCTTAGTGGTCTAGCGAACACTTACTCCTCTTACAAGACTCAATGAAAATGTCCCCTCTTGTAGAATGCCCTTCCTGTTCCTGTTCCTGTTCCTGTTCCCTCTGGGGCAGGTGCACATACTTTGAAAATATTCATTGATTACTATAACATAATTACGTTATGACATATTGGTCCTTCCACTAGATGTGAAGCTCTCACAGTCAGGGATTCTGGATCATCTCGAAATGCTTAGTTCAGTGCTTGGCACATGAGAATTATTTGACAAATATTTGCTGGATGCTCAAGTAAGATAGTGAAACCATCTTTAGATGTGAGCAAATATGAGCAGAGCTTCCCAGGAACGTTCTTCCCTAGGGAAGGTGTTGCTGCCTTCATACAAGAAGTTGCAAAGCAGATGTAACCTTCAGATTTGGTAGTATTTTGCCATGCATATTTTTTAAAGGTTTATTTATTTATGTTAGAGAGAGAGAATGTTGGAGGGGGGGAAGGGAGGGAAAGAGAGAGAATCTCAAGCACACTCCCCGCTGAGCATGGAGCCCAACATGCGGCTCCATCTCACAACCCCAAGACCATGACCTGAGCCAAAAATCAAGAGTCAGCTCCTGAATTGACTGAGCTCTCCAGGTGCCCCATCATACATAATTTTGTTTTTTTTAATGGAAATTGTTTTCCGGTGTTCAAAAGGAAGACTTCCAGGAATAATTATTAGATCTGGCAGTTTTCATCTTATATTCCTGCTTGGCAAGAATGAACCAGAAAGGAACATGCAGCTGCATCTTTTAAATAATAAATACACTCCACAGATTTTGTTATCTTACTCCCAGCCGATTTTAATCATTTATGGTCTCTTTCTTCCGTGGGCATTTGACCTTTAACTCCAGACACGGAATGAAGAGCCATGAGCTCAAGTTCAGACACTGATCTCTTACTTACAGTAGTAAAATAATAATAGTAATAGCAACAACAACGGGTACTAGCATTTACTGAGCATCACATGCCAGGTCGTCTGCTAGGCAATTAATGCACGCTGTCAGATGGAATCCTTCAAACTATACCATGGCCCAGAAAATATTTTTAGCCTCATTTTGTCAGCAAGGAGATTGAGATTCCAAGGAATGATACTGGGTATCAGCAGAAAGTTTTGTCCCTAGGTCTGTCCCCAGAGTCCTTGCTACCATCTTCCCATTCCAAAGCCACATCCCATTTGGCTTTACAACAACCTCACCTATTCATGTTTTTTTTCTGGGCCTGGATTTAGACCACGAGCGTGATTCAAAGTGGGACCTTGGGCAAGTGACATAGTTTTTCCGTGTTTTGCTCTTCCACTAGCAATGAACTTCAGAAGTAAGAGCTGACGTGACAGAGGCACATGTGGGCATATGATATGATGCAGGTGAAATACTGAACTTCTCAGACATTTTCACAAATGGAAAATGATCTCATCTGAGTAGGCAGATAATGGGTAGGGGTAGGCTGACATACCTGGCGTAGGCAGGCAAGAAACATTTTAACCATTTAAAGAAAACAATGGTACTGTGGCTTCTGCTAGCATCAGCCTTGAGCATCGAGTAACCTTCACCGAGGGAAAGAACATCTCAGTGGAACTAATAAAAATTTGGCTCCTGATAGCTCTTTGCCAGTTAGGTGACATTGGAAGTATACAAGGCAATGGAGGGTATAAGAGTCAGCTGTTGTGGGCCCAGTACGATGCCAGGCCAGGAAGCACTTTTCCTATAAAGATCCAAATGGTAGATATTTTAGGCTTTGCAGGCCATATGTGAACAAATGAGCATGGCTGTCTTCTAATAAAACATTATTTATGAAACCAAGCCATTGGTTCACTCACTATAGTTTGTAACCCCTGAGGTAGGCACCAAGAAGGCAGAATAGAGGCTCAGTGGGAGACCTTGTACCTGCCCTTCACCTTTATCTAGCACAGTAACAGGAACAATACAAGATGATACCTATTGGATTCCCCTCCCTAGGTAGTCTCAGACCTTAAATGTAGAGGTCCAGATAGTGACAGTGACTTAACGAACAGGCTCCCGATAGCTCTAGTCCCAAACTAGCCCTGCAGGGCATGAGAACAGTGAGTTTCTAGGTTGTTCCAGTGGATGGTTCCTTCAAGCAACTGTGTAGGCTTGAGAGCAGAACAGGGGCAGTGACATGGTCCTTCAGCCACATGATATATTAGCTCCTTGATGAAATCAAAGTTAACAGAAGAAAGGCCTGCAGTACCTAGAACACTGGCACATAGGGATGCTTGGGTTTATACATTTAGAGCAAACCAAATGTCTCTCCTTCCCTTGTCCCCGTTTAGACTTCCCCAAGGTGCTGTCCCCAGCACCACCTTGCACTAAGCCATCTACCTGTGCTTGAATTGTTCACTCCTCATGTACCATGTATTTGCCGAGTCTAGGGGTGGCTTCTGCCTTAGGCCCAATTTTTGGACTCTGCGCAGTCCTTCCTTGATGTGATCATACCGAGGTTTGTTGTTTTTCCCTGAAGTGTGTGACTGACATGACTCAGAGAAGAAAACATTTGCTTCCTGCTCTGTTGGTTAATGACATCTTTCACTGTCCCTAATCTTTTGATTTTTTCATTTAACCCTGTTTTCCTTCATGGTACTAAGTCTGTCCATTTCTACACTGTCTTTTGGAATTTACTAATAGTTTTATTGTTATCCTTACTCTTCATTGTTTTAGTTTTTAAGTGAAATGGTGAAATATACAAATGGGCACAATATTAGGAAATATCCTAGCCTCAGAGGCAGAAATCCAGAGGTTCAGCCCTAGCCTGCCATTGTCATCTATGTGACTCTGGACAAATGAGTGAACATCTTTGACCTTTAATTGCTTCACCTACAAAATAAAGGTAAGTCTGCCAAACCCAGAAAGAAGCACAAGGATTAAATGAGTTAAATATGGAAGATTTTTTTTTTTAAAGATTTTATTTATTTTTTTGGCAGGCAGAGATCACAAGTAGGCAGAGAAGCAGGCGGGGTGGCGGGGAAGCAGGCTCCCCACTGAGCAGAGAGCCTGATTCAGGGCTCAATCCCAGGACCCTGGGACCATGACCCGAGCCAAAGGCAGAGGCTTTAACCCACTGAGCCACCCAGATGCCCCTAAATATGGAAGATTCTTCTTACAACTTGGTAATAAAATTACCTATGACCCAATTAAAATGGCTCAAAATAGACATTTCTCCCAAGAAGCTATGCAAATGGTTAATAAGCATGTGCAAAGATGCTCAGCATCATTAGCCATCCTGGATGAGAGACACCTCGTACCCACAATGTGATAGCGTCTCTTACCCACTAGGATGACTATAACTAAAAATTTAGAAAACAACAAATATTGGTGAGGAAATAAAGCAGCCCCCTCAAGCTGCTAGGGATGTAAAATGGTATTGGTGCTTTAGGTTAAACATAGAGAGGCCATATGACCCAGCATCTCCACTCCTGAGTATATGCCCAAGGGAAATGAAAACATATGCTGACACAAACACTTGTACATGAGTATCAGCATTCATGGCAGCATTAGTTATAAGCATCCCTATTCATAAAAAAGTAAAAATCAACCCAAATGGCCATAATTGATGAATAAATAAGCAAAACTTGGTACAGTCATATAACAGAATATTATTTGGCAATAAAAAGAAATGGAGTACTGATTCATGCTACATGATGTATGAACCCTGAAAATGTGATGGTAAGTGGAAAGAGGTAGGTCATAAAGGACCACATAATGTACAATGTCCATTTATGTGAAATATTCGCAGTCAGCAAATAGATTACTAATTGCCAGGAGCTGGGGGAAGGGAGGAACAGGGAGTCACTGCCTTTGGTAATGGAGTTTCTTTTGGGGGTGATGTTCTGAAATTAAACAGTGATGACTGCATATTCTGTGAATGCACTTAAACCCATTTAATTGTACATTTTAATTGGTAAACTATATGATATTTTAATTGTATCTGAATAAACACTGTTGTTATAAAAATATGGGAAGTTTCTAACCTAGGGCCTGGCACACAGTAAGAGCAAAAAATGGTCACTATTACTATCATTAACTCCTCTGGACATGGTTTCTCCATTTTTAAACTGTAGTATATTATTAGGGAGTCTTTCAGCTTTGTTATTCTGAGAATCTAAGTGCTTAAGTATATATGTAATGAGATATAGAGAAGATTATTGTGGGCTGCAGTAGTCAGGAAGTACCTTTGAAGTTTAGACAGGGGAGGTGCGTGGGTGGCTCAGTTGGTTAAACAACTGCCTTTGGCTCAGGTCATGGTCTTGGAGTCCCAGGATCAAGTCCTGCATCAGGCTCCCTGCTCAGCAGAGAATCTGCTTCTCCCTCTGACCTTACCCCCTCTCATGCTCTCTCTCTCTTTTTTTTTTCTCTCTCTCTCTCTCAAATAAATGAAATATTTTTAAAAAATAGTTTGGACAGGGCAATGGTTGAGGCAAGAGCTTTTAGAGTCATTGGAGGTAGCAGTCCAATAGCACAAAAGTAGAAATGATTTAGTCCTCTACTGGGCCCATAAAGATGGCAGTTTGATTGAGCCAGTGCAAGAGACAGGTTGGATGAGGGGGCAAAGTTTGATTTCAAAGAATCTTGAAAGCATAGGCCAGGAAGTTTGGACTTGTCCAAACACTGGGAAGCCAGGATTTGAATTTAGGGAAAAGTAATCTGCCAGTTCATGTGGAATAAGTGGGAATGGCTGTAACAAAGTCCAAAAGGTACCAGCAGGTGAGGGTTTGAAGAAAGAGGAAAAGAATGAGGACAGGAAAGACATGATACAAATAATGCTGCTTCATCATTATATTGGTGACAGAATTCAGAAGGAATATTCCCCAACAACTAATAAAATTAATAATAATGGACACAAAATAATGATGAAATCTAGGGCAAATTTAACAGAACCCCTAAATTGGGAATCAAGTATAAACCCATGTCATAAGATTCAAAAGTTGCTGGTAGGAAAAAGGAAAGTAGAAATAAATGGGAGGGAGGAAGAGAAAGAAACACATAGAAGATAATTTTGGTGTGATTTGGAGTTGCATTAAAATCTCTGACCCTGGTGTGCCTGGGTGGGGCAGTCAGTTAAGCATCTGACTCTAGATTTCAGCTCAAGGGTCATGATCTCAGGGTTGTGAGATCAAGCCCCATATCAGCCTCCCTGCTCAGCATGGAGTCTACTTAAGATTCTTTGTTCCTCTATCTTTGCCCCCCCCCAACTCCTACTCACTCTCTCTTTCTCTCTAAAATAAACAATCAAATCTTAAGAAAAAGCAAAACAAAACCTTCCAGCCCAATCTTCAGAAAGAGCTTGAAGAAAAATTAGTTGACAGAATTATGAGATTTCTTCTAATTTCACCCAAAATCAAGAGAGAGGTACACTGAAGACATGATTTGAAAGCTCTGAGAAAGCCCCCAGAAAACTTCTGGATAGGAGAATCCCAGGAATTCTGCCTACCCAAGAATAAGAATAACTATAAGAGGTGTTAGGCAGGAAAAGTTAATAGAACATGATGAACAACAGTATATAGGGGATAGACTTCAAGAATGAGCTGGAAATGAGGGGCGCCTGGTGGCTCCGTGGGTTAAAGTCTCTGCCTTCAGCTCAGGTCATGATCCTGGGATCATGGTCCTGGGATGGAGCCCTGGATTGGGCTCTCTGCTCAGCAGGGAGCCTGCTTCCTCTTCTCTCTCTGCCTGCCTCTCTGCCTACTTTTGATCTCTGTCAAATAAATAAATAAAATCTTAAAAAAAAAAAAAAAAAGGAATAAGCTGGAAATGAACCAGATTTTCTAGCTGGCCTTGTCCAGAAGGCGGATGCCAACAGTATGAATGGCTAGAAGAGGGAGATATTTTATGGGAGAAGGGGACGCATTTTCTTTTGAGATGCATTAAGTTTGAGCAATGCATCAGCTGAATTCAAATGTCTGGATCAACCTGTCCTAGAGTCTCCCAAGGAGTACGCCTTTTGTGAATGCATGCAGGATGAATGAGGCCACTGCATATAAAACGTTAACTGAAGTTGAAAAAATGAGAGCAGCTGTGAACAGATTTTCTTTTCAGAAAATCACCTTTTTCAACTACTTTGGAATCAACTGGCTCCATGATTCTTCAAAAATTTTGAATTTCAAACTATCTTTTTGATATTATAGAGCCACAGCCTGAGTCATCTAGCACTTAAAAAATAATCAGGTAGAGCATATTAGAGAATATAAAGACCGAATATGTAACTTCCTCCACTGACAGAAGGACAAACAAATTCCTATTTTTACAACTTATTTAAAGACTACTTAACACTTCAAAAAAATTTATGATTGGTAAATTTCAAGATAATTGTTTTCTGTACTTTGGTGTTACATAATCATCACACATCAGAAATCAAGTCAATTAACAAATAAAAGTGCAAGTCCTAATCTTTTGTGGAAAATTGTATGTCCTGTTTTTTAGAAAGCTACTACTTGACTCTGGGACTGGACTTTTAATTAAAGGAAATCTGAGAGAGTCAACCATCAGATGTGTGCAATTTTGGGCTCCCCGATGAAGGTCACTGCCATAGGTCCAGTGAATATTTCCTTTTCAAAAGACCCTCTCCTCCACCTTCCATATTCTGACATTTGCTCTATGAGAGAATAACTCAACAGTCAAATCCTCTCACATAGAGACAGCTGGGTCTTGAGTGGACACAGTGAGCCTCAAATCCTTGATTATGTGTGACCATGTATATGCCTGTGTACATACATGCAGATGTGTGTATAAAACTTCTTGCACAAAATCATTTTTTCTAATTTCCTGGATTTTTAAAAAGATTTCTTTTTTTAATTAAATTATTTATTTAAAAAAAAAACAGTATTCATTATTTTTTACCACACCCAGTGCTCCATGCAATCTGTGCCCTCTATTATACCCACCACCTGGTACCCCAGCCTCCCACCCCCCGCCCCGCCACTTCAAACCCCTCAGTTGTTTTTCAGAGGGGGAGGTGAATCATGAGAGACTATGGACTCTAAAAAGATTTCTTTTAAATGAATAAGAGAGAGTGAATGAACAAGTGGGAGGGAGGAGTAGGGGGAGACAGAAACTTAAGCAGACTCCACACTGCTTGATGCAGGGCTCAATCCCAAGAGCCTGAGATCATGACCAGAACCAAAACCAAGAGCTGAACACTCAATCGACTGAGTGAACCAGGGGCCCCTAATTTCCTAGATGTTGAGAACATTCTTCTCTACTTCAAGTTGGGTATTCTTAACCCAGGATTTAAAAAAAAAAAATGTAACATTAAATGTAAATCTTTAAGAAATGAAATCTTGCCATTTGCGACAACATGGATGGAACTAGAGTGTATCATGCTTAGTGAAATAAGTCAAGCAGAGAAAGACAACTATCATATGATCTCCCTGATATGAGGAAGTGGTGATGCAACATGGGGGCTTAAGTGGGTAGGAGAAGAATAAATGAAT